>NW_026578220.1:0-127493 GCF_029603195.1 Condylostylus longicornis | reverse complement strand
AAAAATTAATAAAAATTAATAAAAATAATTAAAAATTAATAAAAATTAATAAAAATTAATAAAAATAAATAAAAATTAATAAAAAATTAATAAAAATTAATAGAAATAATAAAAATAAATAAAAATTAATAAAAATTAATAAAAATTAATAAAAATTAAGAAAAAGTAAATAAAAATTAATAAAAATAAATAAAAATTAATAAAAATAAATAAAAATAAATAAAAATTTATAAAAATAAATAAAAATTAATAAAAATTAATAAAAATAAATAAAAATTTATAAAAATAAATAAAAATTAATAAAAATTAATAAAAATTAATAAAAATTAATAAAAATAAATAAAAATAAATAAAAATTAATAAAAATTAATAAAAATTAATAAAAATAAATAAAAATTAATAAAATATAATAAAAGTTAATAAAAATAAATAAAAATAAATACAAATAAATAAAAATAAATAAAAATAATAAAAATTAATAAAAATTGATAAAAATTAATAAAAATCAATAAAAATTAATAAAAATAAATAAAAATAAATAAAAATTAATAAAAATAATTAAAAATTAATAAAAATAAATAAAAATAAATAAAAATAAATAAAAATTAATAAAACTAAATAAAAATAAATAAAAATTAATAAAAATTAATAAAAATTAATAAAAATAAATAAAAATAAATAAAAATTAATAAAAATTAATAAAAATCAATAAAAATTAATAAAAATTAATGAAAATTAATAAAAATAAATAAAAATAAATAAAATAAATAAGAAATAATAAAAATAAATAAAAATTAATAAAAATTAATAAAAATTAATAAAAATTAATAAAAATAAATAAAAATAAATAAAAATTTATAAAAATAAATAAAAATAAATAAAAATTAATAAAAATTAATAAAAATTAATAAAAATAAATAAAAATTAATAAAAATAAATAAAAATTAATAAAAATAAATAAAA
Source organism: Condylostylus longicornis (assembly GCF_029603195.1). Lineage (NCBI taxonomy): Eukaryota > Metazoa > Arthropoda > Insecta > Diptera > Dolichopodidae > Condylostylus > Condylostylus longicornis. Next base: position 126,530 of record NW_026578220.1, on the reverse strand, counting down.
ATTAATAAAAATTAATAAAAATTAATAAAAATTAATAAAAATTAATAAAAATTAATAAAAATAAATAAAAATTAATAAAAATTAATAAAAATTAATAAAAATTAATAAAAGTAAATAAAAATTAATAAAAATAAATAAAAATTAATAAAAATAAATAAAAATTTATAAAAATAAATAAAAATAATAAAAATTAATAAAAATTAATAAAAATTAATAAAAATAAATAAAAATTAATAAAAATTAATAAAAAATAATAAAAGTAAATAAAAATAAATAAAAATAAATAAAAATTAATAAAAATAAATAAAAATTAATAAAAATAAATAAAAATTAATAAAAATTAATAAAAATAAATAAAAGTTAATTAAAATAAATAAAAACAAATAAAAATAAATAAAAATTAATAAAAATTAATGAAAATTAATAAAAATAAATAAAAATAAATAAAACTAAATAAAAATAAATAAAAATTAATAAAAATTAATAAAAATAAATTAAAATAAATAAAAATAAATAAAAATTAATAAAAATTAATAAAAATTAATAAAAATTAATAAAAATAAATTAAAATAAATAAAAATTAATAAAAATAAATAAAAATAAATAAAAATTTATAAAAATAAATAAAAATAATAAAAATTAATAAAAATTAATAAAAATTAATAAAAATAAATAAAAATTAATAAAAATAAATAAAAATAAATAAAAATAAATAAAAATTAATAAAAATTAATAAAAATTAATAAAAATAAATAAAAATAAATAAAAATTTATAAAAATAAATAAAAATAAATAAAAATTAATAAAAATTAATAAAAATTAATAAAAATAAATAAAAATTAATAAAAATAAATAAAAATTAATAAAAATAAATAAAAATTAATAAAAATTAATAAAAATTAATAAAAATTAATAAAAATTAATAAAAATTAATAAAAATAAATAAAAATTAATAAAAATTAATAAAAATTAATAAAAATTAATAAAAGTAAATAAAAATTAATAAAAATAAATAAAAATTAATAAAAATAAATAAAAATTTATAAAAATAAATAAAAATAAATAAAAATTAATAAAAATTAATAAAAATTAATAAAAATAAATAAAAATTAATAAAAATTAATAAAAAATAATAAAAGTAAATAAAAATAAATAAAAATAAATAAAAATTAATAAAAATAAATAAAAATTAATAAAAATAAATAAAAATTAATAAAAATTAATAAAAATAAATAAAAGTTAATTAAATAAATAAAAACAAATAAAAATAAATAAAAATTAATAAAAATTAATGAAAATTAATAAAAATAAATAAAAATAAATAAAACTAAATAAAAATAAATAAAAATTAATAAAAATTAATAAAAATAAATTAAAATAAATAAAAATAAATAAAAATTAATAAAAATTAATAAAAATTAATAAAAATTAATAAAAATAAATTAAAATAAATAAAAATTAATAAAAATAATTTAAAATTAATAAAAATTAATAAAAATTAATAAAAATTAATAAAAATTAATAAAAATAAATAAAAATAAATAAAATAAATAAAAAATAATAAAAATAAATAAAAATTAATAAAAATAAATAAAATAAATCAAAAATAATAAAAATAAATAAAAATTAATAAAAATTAATAAAAGTTAATAAAAATAAATAAAAATAAATAAAAATAAATAAAAATAAATAAAAATTAATAAAAATTGATAAAAATTAATAAAAATAAATAAAAATTAATAAAAATTAATAAAAATTAATAAAAATAAATAAAAATTAATAAAAATTAATAAAAATAAATAAAAATTAATAAAAGTTAATAAAAATAAATAAAAATAAATAAAAATAAATAAAAATTAATAAAAATTAATAAAAATAAATAAAATTAATAAAAATAAATAAAAATAAATAAAAATTAATAAAAATTAATAAAAATTAATAAAAATTAATAAAAATTAATAAAAATTAATAAAAATAAATAAAAATTAATAAAAGTTAATAAAAATAAATAAAAATAAATAATAATAAATAAAAATAAATAAAAATAAATAAAAATAAATAAAAATTAATAAAAATAAATAAAAATTAGTAAAAATAAATAAAAATTAATAAAAATAAATAAAAATTAATAAAAATAAATAAAAACTAATAAAAATAAATAAAAATTAATAAAAATTAATAAAAATTAATAAAAATAAATAAAAATTAATAAAAATTAATAAAAAATAATAAAAGTAAATAAAAATAAATAAAAATAAATAAAAATTAATAAAAATAAATAAAAATTAATAAAAATAAATAAAAATTAATAAAAATTAATAAAAATAAATAAAAGTTAATTAAAATAAATAAAAACAAATAAAAAATAAATAAAAATTAATAAAAATTAATGAAAATTAATAAAAATAAATAAAAATAAATAAAACTAAATAAAAATAAATAAAAATTAATAAAAATTAATAAAAATAAATTAAAATAAATAAAAATAAATAAAAATTAATAAAAATTAATAAAAATTAATAAAAATTAATAAAAATAAATTAAAATAAATAAAAATTAATAAAAATAATTTAAAATTAATAAAAATTAATAAAAATTAATAAAAATTAATAAAAATTAATAAAAATAAATAAAAATAAATAAAATAAATAAAAAATAATAAAAATAAATAAAAATTAATAAAAATAAATAAAATAAATCAAAAATAATAAAAATAAATAAAAATTAATAAAAATTAATAAAAGTTAATAAAAATAAATAAAAATAAATAAAAATAAATAAAAATAAATAAAAATTAATAAAAATTGATAAAAATTAATAAAAATAAATAAAAATTAATAAAAATTAATAAAAATTAATAAAAATAAATAAAAATTAATAAAAATTAATAAAAATAAATAAAAATTAATAAAAGTTAATAAAAATAAATAAAAATAAATAAAAATAAATAAAAATTAATAAAAATTAATAAAAATAAATAAAATTAATAAAAATAAATAAAAATAAATAAAAATTAATAAAAATTAATAAAAATTAATAAAAATTAATAAAAATTAATAAAAATTAATAAAAATAAATAAAAATTAATAAAAGTTAATAAAAATAAATAAAAATAAATAATAATAAATAAAAATAAATAAAAATAAATAAAAATAAATAAAAATTAATAAAAATAAATAAAAATTAGTAAAAATAAATAAAAATTAATAAAAATAAATAAAAATTAATAAAAATAAATAAAAACTAATAAAAATTAATAAAAATAAATAAAAATTAATAAAAATAAATAAAATTTAATAAAAATTAATAAAAATAAATAAAAATAAATAAAAATTAATAAAAATTAATAAAAATTAATAAAAATAAATAAAAATTAATAAAAATTAATAAAAATAAATAAAAATTAATTAAAATAAATAAAAACAAATAAAAATAAATAAAAATTAATAAAAATTAATAAAAATTAATAAAAATTAATAAAAATAAATAAAAATTAATAAAAATAAATAAAAATTAATAAAAATTAATAAAAATAAATAAAAATTAATAAAAATAATTAAAAATTAATAAAAATTAATAAAAATAAATAAAAATAAATAAGAATAAATAAAAATTAATAAAAATTAATAAAAAATAATAAAAGTAAATAAAAATAAATAAAAAATAATAAAAATAAATAAAAATTAATAAAAATAAATAAAAATTAATAAAAATAAATTAAAATTAATAAAAATAAATAAAAATTAATAAAAATTAATAAAAATTAATAAAAATTAATAAAAATTAATAAAAATAAATAAAAATTAATAAAAATTAATAAAAATTAATAAAAATTAAGAAAAGTAAATAAAAATTAATAAAAATAAATAAAAATTAATAAAAATAAATAAAAATAAATAAAAATTTATAAAAATAAATAAAAATTAATAAAAATTAATAAAAATAAATAAAAATTTATAAAAATAAATAAAAATTAATAAAAATTAATAAAAATTAATAAAAATTAATAAAAATAAATAAAAATAAATAAAAATTAATAAAAATTAATAAAAATTAATAAAAATAAATAAAAATTAATAAAAATTAATAAAAAATAATAAAAGTAAATAAAAATAAATAAAAATAAATAAAAATTAATAAAAATAAATAAAAATTAATAAAAATAAATAAAAATTAATAAAAATTAATAAAAATAAATAAAAATAAATAAAAGTTAATTAAAATAAATAAAAACAAATAAAAATAAATAAAAATTAATAAAAATTAATGAAAATTAATAAAAATAAATAAAAATAAATAAAATAAATAAGAAATAATAAAAATAAATAAAAATTAATAAAAATTAATAAAAATTAATAGAAATAAATAAAAATAAATAAAAATTAATAAAAATTAATAAAAATTAATAAAAATAAATAAAAATAAATAAAAATTAATAAAAATTATTAAAAATTAATAAAAATTAATAAAAATTAATAAAAATAAATAAAAATAAATAAAAATTAATAAAAATTAATAAAAATAAATAAAAATTAATAAAAATTAATAAAAATTAATAAAAATAAATAAAAATAAATAAAATAAATAAAAAATAATAAAAATTAATAAAAATAAATAAAAATTAATAAAAATAAATAAAATAAATCAAAAATAATAAATATAAATAAAAATTAATAAAAATTAATAAAAGTTAATAAAAATAAATAAAAATAAATAAAAATAAATAAAAATAAATAAAAATTAATAAAAATTGATAAAAATTAATAAAAATAAATAAAAATTAATAAAAATTAATAAAAATTAATAAAAATAAATAAAAATTAATAAAAATTAATAAAAATAAATAAAAATTAATAAAAGTTAATAAAAATAAATAAAAATAAATAAAAATAAATAAAAATTAATAAAAATTAATAAAAATAAATAAAATTAATAAAAATAAATAAAAATAAATAAAAATTAATAAAAATTAATAAAAATTAATAAAAATTAATAAAAATTAATAAAAATTAATAAAAATAAATAAAAATTAATAAAAGTTAATAAAAATAAATAAAAATAAATAATAATAAATAAAAATAAATAAAAATAAATAAAAATAAATAAAAATTTATAAAAATAAATAAAAATTAGTAAAAATAAAAAAAAATTAATAAAAATAAATAAAAATTAATAAAAATAAATAAAAACTAATAAAAATTAATAAAAATAAATAAAAATTAATAAAAATAAATAAAAATTAATAAAAATTAATAAAAATAAATAAAAATAAATAAAAATTAATAAAAATTAATAAAAATTAATAAAAATAAATAAAAATTAATAAAAATTAATAAAAATAAATAAAAATTAATCAAAATAAATAAAAACAAATAAAAATAAATAAAAATTAATAAAAATTAATAAAAATTAATAAAAATTAATAAAAATAAATAAAAATTAATAAAAATAAATAAAAATTAATAAAAATTAATAAAAATAAATAAAAATTAATAAAAATAATTAAAAATTAATAAAAATTAATAAAAATAAATAAAAATAAATAAGAATAAATAAAAATTAATAAAAATTAATAAAAAATAATAAAAGTAAATAAAAATAAATAAAAAATAATAAAAATAAATAAAAATTAATAAAAATAAATAAAAATTAATAAAAATAAATTAAAATTAATAAAAATAAATAAAAATTAATAAAAATTAATAAAAATTAATAAAAATTAATAAAAATAAATAAAAATTAATAAAAATTAATAAAAATAAATAAAAATTAATAAAAATAAATAAAAATTAATAAAAATTAATAAAAATAAATAAAAATTAATAAAAATAATTAAAAATTAATAAAAATTAATAAAAATAAATAAAAATAAATAAGAATAAATAAAAATTAATAAAAATTAATAAAAAATAATAAAAATTAATAAAAATTAATAAAAATAAATAAAAATTAATAAAAGTTAATAAAAATAAATAAAAATAAATAATAATAAATAAAAATAAATAAAAATAAATAAAAATAAATAAAAATTAATAAAAATAAATAAAAATTAGTAAAAATAAAAAAAAATTAATAAAAATAAATAAAAATTAATAAAAATAAATAAAAACTAATAAAAATTAATAAAAATAAATAAAAATTAATAAAAATAAATAAAAATTAATAAAAATTAATAAAAATAAATAAAAATTAATAAAAATAATTAAAAATTAATAAAAATTAATAAAAATAAATAAAAATAAATAAGAATAAATAAAAATTAATAAAAATTAATAAAAAATAATAAAAGTAAATAAAAATAAATAAAAAATAATAAAAATAAATAAAAATTAATAAAAATAAATAAAAATTAATAAAAATAAATTAAAATTAATAAAAATAAATAAAAATTAATAAAAATTAATAAAAATTAATAAAAATTAATAAAAATTAATAAAAATAAATAAAAATTAATAAAAATTAATAAAAATTAATAAAAATTAAGAAAAGTAAATAAAAATTAATAAAAATAAATAAAAATTAATAAAAATAAATAAAAATAAATAAAAATTTATAAAAATAAATAAAAATTAATAAAAATTAATAAAAATAAATAAAAATTTATAAAAATAAATAAAAATTAATAAAAATTAATAAAAATTAATAAAAATTAATAAAAAATAAATAAAAATAAATAAAAATTAATAAAAATTAATAAAAATTAATAAAAATAAATAAAAATTAATAAAAATTAATAAAAAATAATAAAAGTAAATAAAAATAAATAAAAATAAATAAAAATTAATAAAAATAAATAAAAATTAATAAAAATAAATAAAAATTAATAAAAATTAATAAAAATAAATAAAAATAAATAAAAGTTAATTAAAATAAATAAAAACAAATAAAAATAAATAAAAATTAATAAAAATTAATGAAAATTAATAAAAATAAATAAAAATAAATAAAATAAATAAGAAATAATAAAAATAAATAAAAATTAATAAAAATTAATAAAAATTAATAGAAATAAATAAAAATAAATAAAAATTAATAAAAATTAATAAAAATTAATAAAAATAAATAAAAATAAATAAAAATTAATAAAAATAATTAAAAATTAATAAAAATTAATAAAAATTAATAAAAATAAATAAAAATAAATAAAAATTAATAAAAATTAGTAAAAATAAATAAAAATTAATAAAAATTAATAAAAAATTAATAAAAATAAATAAAAATAAATAAAATAAATAAAAAATAATAAAAGTAAATAAAAATAAATAAAAATAAATAAAAATTAATAAAAATTAATAAAAATTAATAAAAGTAAATAAAAATTAATAAAAATAAATAAAAATTAATAAAAATAAATAAAAATTTATAAAAATAAATAAAAATAAATAAAAATTAATAAAAAATTAATAAAAATTAATAAAAATAAATAAAAATTAATAAAAATTAATAAAAATTAATAAAAATAAATAAAAATTTATAAAAATAAATAAAAATAAATAAAAATTAATAAAAATTAATAAAAATTAATAAAAATTAATAAAAATAAATAAAAATTAATAAAAATTAATAAAAAATAATAAAAGTAAATAAAAATAAATAAAAATAAATAAAAATTAATAAAAATAAATAAAAATTAATAAAAATAAATAAAAATTAATAAAAATAAATAAAAATTAATAAAAATTAATAAAAATTAATAAAAATTAATAAAAATTAATAAAAATTAATAAAAATAAATAAAAATTAATAAAAATTAATAAAAATTAATAAAAATTAATAAAAGTAAATAAAAATTAATAAAAATAAATAAAAATTAATAAAAATAAATAAAAATTTATAAAAATAAATAAAAATAAATAAAAATTAATAAAAATTAATAAAAATTAATAAAAATAAATAAAAATTAATAAAAATTAATAAAAAATAATAAAAGTAAATAAAAATAAATAAAAATAAATAAAAATTAATAAAAATAAATAAAAATTAATAAAAATAAATAAAAATTAATAAAAATTAATAAAAATAAATAAAAGTTAATTAAAATAAATAAAAACAAATAAAAATAAATAAAAATTAATAAAAATTAATGAAAATTAATAAAAATAAATAAAAATAAATAAAACTAAATAAAAATAAATAAAAATTAATAAAAATTAATAAAAATAAATTAAAATAAATAAAAATAAATAAAAATTAATAAAAATTAATAAAAATTAATAAAAATTAATAAAAATAAATTAAAATAAATAAAAATTAATAAAAATAATTTAAAATTAATAAAAATTAATAAAAATTAATAAAAATTAATAAAAATTAATAAAAATAAATAAAAAAATAAAATAAATAAAAAATAATAAAAATAAATAAAAATTAATAAAAATAAATAAAATAAATCAAAAATAATAAAAATAAATAAAAATTAATAAAAATTAATAAAAGTTAATAAAAATAAATAAAAATAAATAAAAATAAATAAAAATAAATAAAAATTAATAAAAATTGATAAAAATTAATAAAAATAAATAAAAATTAATAAAAATTAATAAAAATTAATAAAAATAAATAAAAATTAATAAAAATTAATAAAAATAAATAAAAATTAATAAAAGTTAATAAAAATAAATAAAAATAAATAAAAATAAATAAAAATTAATAAAAATTAATAAAAATAAATAAAATTAATAAAAATAAATAAAAATAAATAAAAATTAATAAAAATTAATAAAAATTAATAAAAATTAATAAAAATTAATAAAAATTAATAAAAATAAATAAAAATTAATAAAAGTTAATAAAAATAAATAAAAATAAATAATAATAAATAAAAATAAATAAAAATAAATAAAAATAAATAAAAATTAATAAAAATAAATAAAAATTAGTAAAAATAAATAAAAATTAATAAAAATAAATAAAAATTAATAAAAATAAATAAAAACTAATAAAAATTAATAAAAATAAATAAAAATTAATAAAAATAAATAAAAATTAATAAAAATTAATAAAAATAAATAAAAATAAATAAAAATTAATAAAAATTAATAAAAATTAATAAAAATAAATAAAAATTAATAAAAATTAATAAAAATAAATAAAAATTAATTAAAATAAATAAAAACAAATAAAAATAAATAAAAATTAATAAAAATTAATAAAAATTAATAAAAATTAATAAAAATAAATAAAAATTAATAAAAATAAATAAAAATTAATAAAAATTAATAAAAATAAATAAAAATTAATAAAAATAATTAAAAATTAATAAAAATTAATAAAAATAAATAAAAATAAATAAGAATAAATAAAAATTAATAAAAATTAATAAAAAATAATAAAAGTAAATAAAAATAAATAAAAAATAATAAAAATAAATAAAAATTAATAAAAATAAATAAAAATTAATAAAAATAAATTAAAATTAATAAAAATAAATAAAAATTAATAAAAATTAATAAAAATTAATAAAAATTAATAAAAATTAATAAAAATTAATAAAAATAAATAAAAATTAATAAAAATTAATAAAAATTAATAAAAATTAAGAAAAGTAAATAAAAATTAATAAAAATAAATAAAAATTAATAAAAATAAATAAAAATAAATAAAAATTTATAAAAATAAATAAAAATTAATAAAAATTAATAAAAATAAATAAAAATTTATAAAAATAAATAAAAATTAATAAAAATTAATAAAAATTAATAAAAATTAATAAAAATAAATAAAAATAAATAAAAATTAATAAAAATAAATAAAAATTAATAAAAATAAATAAAAATTAATAAAAATTAATAAAAATAAATAAAAATAAATAAAAGTTAATTAAAATAAATAAAAACAAATAAAAATAAATAAAAATTAATAAAAATTAATGAAAATTAATAAAAATAAATAAAAATAAATAAAATAAATAAGAAATAATAAAAATAAATAAAAATTAATAAAAATTAATAAAAATTAATAGAAATAAATAAAAATAAATAAAAATTAATAAAAATTAATAAAAATTAATAAAAATAAATAAAAATAAATAAAAATTAATAAAAATAATTAAAAATTAATAAAAATTAATAAAAATTAATAAAAATAAATAAAAATAAATAAAAATTAATAAAAATTAATAAAAATAAATAAAAATTAATAAAAATTAATAAAAATTAATAAAAATAAATAAAAATAAATAAAATAAATAAAAAATAATAAAAATAAATAAAAATTAATAAAAATAAATAAAATAAATCAAAAATAATAAAAATAAATAAAAATTAATAAAATATAATAAAAGTTAATAAAAATAAATAAAAATAAATACAAATAAATAAAAATAAATAAAAATAAATAAAAATTAATAAAAATTGATAAAAATTAATAAAAATCAATAAAAATTAATAAAAATTAATAAAAATAAATAAAAATTAATAAAAATTAATAAAAATAAATAAAAATTAATAAAAGTTAATAAAAATAAATAAAAATAAATAAAAATAAATAAAAATTAATAAAACTAAATAAAAATAAATAAAAATTAATAAAAATTAATAAAAATTAATAAAAATAAATAAAAATAAATAAAAATTAATAGAAATAAATAAAAATTAATAAAAATTAATAAAAATTAATAAAAATAAATAAAAATCAATAAAAATTAATAAAAATAAATAAAAATAAATAAAATAAATAAAAAATAATAAAAATAAATAAAAATTAATAAAAATTAATAAGAATTAATAAAAATTAATAAAAATAAATAAAAATTAATAAAAATTAATAAAAATAAATAAAAATAAATAAAATAAATAAGAAATAATAAAAATAAATAAAAATTAATAAAAATTAATAAAAATTAATAAAAATCAATAAAAATTAATAAAAATTAATAAAAATAAATAAAAATTAATAAAAATTAATAAAAAATAATAAAAGAGAATAAAAATAAATAAAAAATAATAAAAATAAATAAAAATTAATAAAAATAAATAAAAATTAATAAAAATAAATAAAAATTAATAAAAATAAATAAAAATTAATAAAAATTAATAAAAATTAATAAAAATTAATAAAAATTAATAAAAATAAATAAAAATTAATAAAAATTAATAAAAATTAATAAAAATTAATAAAAGTAAATAAAAATTAATAAAAATAAATAAAAATTAATAAAAATAAATAAAAATTTATAAAAATAAATAAAAATTAATAAAAATTAATAAAAATTAATAAAAATAAATAAAAATAAATAAAAATTAATAAAAATTAATAAAAATTAATAAAAATAAATAAAAATTAATAAAAATTAATAAAAAATAATAAAAGTAAATAAAAATAAATAAAAATAAATAAAAATTAATAAAAATAAATAAAAATTAATAAAAATAAATAAAAATTAATAAAAATTAATAAAAATAAATAAAAGTTAATTAAAATAAATAAAAACAAATAAAAATAAATAAAAATTAATAAAAATTAATGAAAATTAAAAAAAATAAATAAAAATAAATAAAACTAAATAAAAATAAATAAAAATTAATAAAAATTAATAAAAATTAATAAAAATAAATTAAAATAAATAAAAATAAATAAAAATTAATAAAAATTAATAAAAATTAATAAAAATTAATAAAAATAAATTAAAATAAATAAAAATTAATAAAAATAATTTAAAATTAATAAAAATTAATAAAAATTAATAAAAATTAATAAAAATAAATAAAAATAAATAAAATAAATAAAAAATAATAAAAATAAATAAAAATTAATAAAAATAAATAAAATAAATCAAAAATAATAAAAATAAATAAAAATTAATAAAAATTAATAAAAGTTAATAAAAATAAATAAAAATAAATAAAAATAAATAAAAATAAATAAAAATTAATAAAAATTGATAAAAATTAATAAAAATAAATAAAAATTAATAAAAATTAATAAAAATTAATAAAAATAAATAAAAATTAATAAAAATTAATAAAAATAAATAAAAATTAATAAAAGTTAATAAAAATAAATAAAAATAAATAAAAATAAATAAAAATTAATAAAAATTAATAAAAATAAATAAAATTAATAAAAATAAATAAAAATAAATAAAAATTAATAAAAATTAACAAAAATTAATAAAAATTAATAAAAATTAATAAAAATTAATAAAAATAAATAAAAATAAGTAATAATAAATAAAAATAAATAAAAATAAATAAAAATAAATAAAAATTAATAAAAATAAATAAAAATTAGTAAAAATAAATAAAAATTAATAAAAATAAATAAAAATTAATAAAAATAAATAAAAACTAATAAAAATTAATAAAAATAAATAAAAATTAATAAAAATAAATAAAAATTAATAAAAATTAATAAAAATAAATAAAAATAAATAAAAATTAATGAAAATTAATAAAAATAAATAAAAATAAATAAAACTAAATAAAAATAAATAAAAATTAATAAAAATTAATAAAAATTAATAAAAATAAATAAAAATTAATAAAAATTAATAAAAAATAATAAAAGTAAATAAAAATAAATAAAAATAAATAAAAATTAATAAAAATAAATAAAAATAAATAAAAATTAATAAAAATTAATTAAAATAAATAAAAACAAATAAAAATAAATAAAAATTAATAAAAATTAATAAAAATTAATAAAAATAAATAAAAATAAATAAAAATTAATAAAAATTAATAAAAATTAATAAAAATAAATAAAAATAAATAAAAATTAATAAAAATAATTTAAAATTAATAAAAATTAATAAAAATTAATAAAAATAAATAAAGATAAATAAAATAAATAAAAAATAATAAAAATAAATAAAAATTAATAAAAATAAATAAAATAAATCAAAAATAATAAAAATAAATAAAAATTAATAAAAGTTAATAAAAATAAATAAAAATAAATAAAAATAAATAAAAATAAATAAAAATTAATAAAAATTAATAAAAATTAATAAAAATAAATAAAAATTAATAAAAATTAATAAAAATTAATAAAAATAAATAAAAATTAATAAAAATTAATAAAAATAAATAAAAATTAATAAAAGTTAATAAAAATAAATAAAAATAAATAAAAATAAATAAAAATTAATAAAAATTAATAAAAATAAATAAAAATTAATAAAAGTTAATAAAAATAAATAAAAATAAATAAAAATAAATAAAAATAAATAAAAATTAATAAAAATAAATAAAAATAATTAAAAATTTATAAAAATAAATAAAAATTAATAAAAATTAATAAAAATTAATAAAAATTAATAAAAATAAATAAAAATTAATAAAAATTAATAAAAATAAATAAAACTTAATAAAAGTTAATAAAAATAAATAAAAATAAATAAAAATAAATAAAAATTAATAAAAATTAATAAAAATAAATAAAAATTAATAAAAATAAATAAAAATAAATAAAAATTAATAAAAATTAATAAAAATTAATAAAAATTAATAAAAATTAATAAAAATTAATAAAAATATAATAAAAAAATATTTTTGCTACAACCTATTATCATATATCGGCAGAATCTGTGCATTCCCAGTGATCACAAAAAATACGTAGAATCGCTCTATCTCTTCTAGTTTTGCCAGAAAACGCGTTTAAAATTTTGCAAGTGATTTTTTCAAATATCTCCAAAAATATTTTTGCTACAACCTATTATCATATATCGGCAGAATCTGTGCATTCCCAGTGATCACAAAAAACACGTAGAATCGCTCTATCTCTTCTAGTTTAGCCAGAAAAGGCGTTTAAAGTTTTGCAAGTGATTTTTTCAAATATCTCCAAAAATATTTTTGCTACAACCTATTATCGTATATCGGCAGAATCTGTGCATTCCCAGTGATCACAAAAAACACGTAGAATCGCTCTATCTTTTCTAGTTTAGCCAGAAAACGCGTTTAAAGTTTTGCAAGTGATTTTTTCAAATATCTCCAAAAATATTTTTGCTACAACCTATTATCATATATCGGCAGAATCTGTGCACTCCCAGTGATCACAAAAAACACGTAAAATCGCTCTATCTCTTCTAGTTTAGTCAGAAAACGCGTTTAAAGTTTTGCAAGTGATTTTTTTAAATATCTCCAAAAATATTTTTGCTACAACCTATAATCATATGTCGGCAGAATCTGTGCATTCCCAGTGATCACAAAAAACACGTAGAATCGCTCTATCTCTTCTAGTTTAGCCAGAAAACGCGTTTAAAGTTTTGCTAGTGATTTTTTCATATATCTCCAAAAAATTTTTGCTACAACCTATTATCATATATCGGCAGAATCTGTGCATTCCCAGTGATCACAAAAAACACGTAGAATCGCTCTATCTCTTCTAGTATTGCCAGAAAAAGCGTTTAAGGTTTTGCAAGTGATTTTTTCAAATATCTCCAAAAATATTTTTGCTACAACCTATTATCATATATCGGCAGAATCTGTGCATTCCCAGTGATCACAAAAAACACGTAGAATCGCTCTATCTCTTCTAGTTTAGCCAGAAAACGCGTTTAAAGTTTTGCAAGTGATTTTTTTAAATATCTCCAAAAATATTTTTGCTACAACCTATTATCATATATCGGCAGAATCTGTGCATTCCCAGTGATCACAAAAAACACGTAGAATCGCTCTATCTCTTCTAGTTTAGCCAGAAAACGCGTTTAAAGTTTTGCAAGTGATTTTTTCAAATATCTCCAAAAATATTTTTGCTACAACCTATTATCATATATCGGCAGAATCTGTGCATTCCCAGTGATCACAAAAAACACGTAGAATCGCTCTATCTCTTCTAGTTTAGCCAGAAAACGCGTTTAAAGTTTTGCAAGTGATTTTTTCATATATCTCCAAAAATATTTTTGCTACAACCTATTATCATATATCGGCAGAATCTGTGCATTCCCAGTGATCACAAAAAACACGTAGAATCGCTCTATCTCTTCTAGTATTGCCAGAAAACGCGTTTAAAGTTTTGCAAGTGATTTTTTCAAATATCTCCAAAAATATTTTTGCTACAACCTATTATCATATATCGGCAGAATCTGTGCATTCCCAGTGATCACAAAAAACACGTAGAATCGCTCTATCTCTTCTAGTTTAGCCAGAAAACGCGTTTAAAGTTTTGCAAGTGATTTTTTTAAATATCTCCAAAAATATTTTTGCTACAACCTATTATCATATATCGGCAGAATCTGTGCATTCCCAGTGATCACAAAAAACACGTAGAATCGCTCTATCTCTTCTAGTATTGCCAGAAAACGCGTTTAAAGTTTTGCAAGTGATTTTTTCAAATATCTCCAAAAATATTTTTGCTACAACCTATTATCATATATCGGCAGAATCTGTGCATTCCCAGTGATCACAAAAAACACGTAGAATCGCTCTATCTCTTCTAGTTTAGCCAGAAAACGCGTTTAAAGTTTTGCAAGTGATTTTTTCAAATATCTCCAAAAATATTTTTGCTACAACCTATTATCATATATCGGCAGAATCTGTGCACTCCCAGTGATCACAAAAAACACGTAAAATCGCTCTATCTCTTCTAGTTTAGTCAGAAAACGCGTTTAAAGTTTTGCAAGTGATTTTTTTAAATATCTCCAAAAATATTTTTGCTACAACCTATAATCATATGTCGGCAGAATCTGTGCATTCCCAGTGATCACAAAAAACACGTAGAATCGCTCTATCTCTTCTAGTTTAGCCAGAAAACGCGTTTAAAGTTTTGCAAGTGATTTTTTCATATATCTCCAAAAATATTTTTGCTACAACCTATTATCATATATCGGCAGAATCTGTGCATTCCCAGTGATCACAAAAAATACGTAGAATCGCTCTATCTCTTCTAGTATTGCCAGAAAACGCGTTTAAAGTTTTGCAAGTGATTTTTTCAAATATCTCCAAAATATTTTTGCTACAACCTATTATCATATATCGGCAGAATCTGTGCATTCCCAGTAATCACAAAAAACACGTAGAATCGCTCTATCTCTTCTAGTTTAGCCAGAAAACGCGTTTAAAGTTTTGCAAGTGATTTTTTTAAATATCTCCAAAAATATTTTTGCTACAACCTATTATCATATATCGGCAGAATCTGTGCATTCCCAGTGATCACAAAAAACACGTAGAATCGCTCTATCTCTTCTAGTTTAGCCAGAAAACGCGTTTAAAGTTTTGCAAGTGATTTTTTCAAATATCTCCAAAAATATTTTTGCTACAACCTATTATCATATATCGGCAGAATCTGTGCATTCCCAGTGATCACAAAAAACACGTAGAATCGCTCTATCTCTTCTAGTTTAGTCAGAAAACGCGTTTAAAGTTTTGCAAGTGATTTTTTTAAATATCTCCAAAAATATTTTTGCTACAACCTATAATCATATATCGGCAGAATCTGTGCATTCCCAGTGATCACAAAAAACACGTAGAATCGCTCTATCTCTTCTAGTTTAGCCAGAAAACGCGTTTAAAGTTTTGCAAGTGATTTTTTCATATATCTCCAAAAATATTTTTGCTACAACCTATTATCATATATCGGCAGAATCTGTGCATTCCCAGTGATCACAAAAAACACGTAGAATCGCTCTATCTCTTCTAGTTTAGCCAGAAAACGCGTTTAAAGTTTTGCAAGTGATTTTTTCAAATATCTCCAAAAATATTTTTGCTACAACCTATTATCATATATCGGCAGAATCTGTGCACTCCCAGTGATCACAAAAAACACGTAGAATCGCTCTATCTCTTCTAGTTTAGCCAGAAAAGGCGTTTAAAGTTTTGCAAGTGATTTTTTCAAATATCTCCAAAAATATTTTTGCTACAACCTATTATCATATATCGGCAGAATCTGTGCACTCCCAGTGATCACAAAAAACACGTAAAATCGCTCTATCTCTTCTAGTTTAGTCAGAAAACGCGTTTAAAGTTTTGCAAGTGATTTTTTTAAATATCTCCAAAAATATTTTTGCTACAACCTATAATCATATGTCGGCAGAATCTGTGCATTCCCAGTGATCACAAAAAACACGTAGAATCGCTCTATCTCTTCTAGTTTAGCCAGAAAACGCGTTTAAAGTTTTGCAAGTGATTTTTTCATATATCTCCAAAAATATTTTTGCTACAACCTATTATCATATATCGGCAGAATCTGTGCATTCCCAGTGATCACAAAAAACACGTAGAATCGCTCTATCTCTTCTAGTTTAGCCAGAAAACGCGTTTAAAGTTTTGCAAGTGATTTTTTCAAATATCTCCAAAAATATTTTTGCTACAACCTATTATCATATATCGGCAGAATCTGTGCATTCCCAGTGATCACAAAAAACACGTAGAATCGCTCTATCTCTTCTAGTTTAGCCAGAAAACGCGTTTAAAGTTTTGCAAGTGATTTTTTTAAATATCTCCAAAAATATTTTTGCTACAACCTATTATCATATATCGGCAGAATCTGTGCATTCCCAGTGATCACAAAAAACACGTAGAATCGCTCTATCTCTTCTAGTTTAGCCAGAAAACGCGTTTAAAGTTTTGCAAGTGATTTTTTCAAATATCTCCAAAAATATTTTTGCTACAACCTATTATCATATATCGGCAGAATCTGTGCATTCCCAGTGATCACAAAAAACACGTAGAATCGCTCTATCTCTTCTAGTTTAGTCAGAAAACGCGTTTAAAGTTTTGCAAGTGATTTTTTTAAATATCTCCAAAAATATTTTTGCTACAACCTATAATCATATATCGGCAGAATCTGTGCATTCCCAGTGATCACAAAAAACACGTAGAATCGCTCTATCTCTTCTAGTTTAGCCAGAAAACGCGTTTAAAGTTTTGCAAGTGATTTTTTCATATATCTCCAAAAATATTTTTGCTACAACCTATTATCATATATCGGCAGAATCTGTGCATTCCCAGTGATCACAAAAAACACGTAGAATCGCTCTATCTCTTCTAGTTTAGCCAGAAAACGCGTTTAAAGTTTTGCAAGTGATTTTTTCAAATATCTCCAAAAATATTTTTGCTACAACCTATTATCATATATCGGCAGAATCTGTGCATTCCCAGTGATCACAAAAAAACACGTAGAATCGCTCTATCTCTTCTAGTTTAGCCAGAAAACGCGTTTAAAGTTTTGCAAGTGATTTTTTCATATATCTTCAAAAATATTTTTGCTACAACCTATTATCATATATCGGCAGAATCTGTGCATTCCCAGTGATAACAAAAAACACGTAGAATCGCTCTATCTCTTCTAGTTTAGCCAGAAAACGCGTTTAAAGTTTTGCAAGTGATTTTTTCAAATATCTCCAAAAATATTTTTGCTACAACCTATTATCATATATCGGCAGAATCTGTGCATTCCCAGTGATCACAAAAAATACGTAGAATCGCTCTATCTCTTCTAGTTTAGCCAGAAAACGCGTTTAAAGTTTTGCAAGTGATTTTTTCAAATATCTCAAAAAATATTTTTGCTACAACCTATTATCATATATCGGCAGAATCTGTGCATTCCCAGTGATCACAAAAAACACGTAGAATCGCTCTATCTCTTCTAGTTTAGCCAGAAAACGCGTTTAAAGTTTTGCAAGTGATTTTTTCAAATATCTCCAAAAATATTTTTGCTACAACCTATTATCATATATCGGCAGAATCTGTGCATTCCCAGTGATCACAAAAAACACGTAGAATCGCTCTATCTCTTCTAGTTTAGCCAGAAAACGCGTTTAAAGTTTTGCAAGTGATTTTTTCAAATATCTCCAAAAATATTTTTGCTACAACCTATTATCATATATCGGCAGAATCTGTGCATTCCCAGTGATCACAAAAAACACGTAGAATCGCTCTATCTCTTCTAGTTTAGTCAGAAAACGCGTTTAAAGTTTTGCAAGTGATTTTTTAAATATCTCCAAAAATATTTTTGCTACAACCTATTATCATATATCGGCAGAATCTGTGCATTCCCAGTGATCACAAAAAACACGTAGAATCGCTCTATCTCTTCTAGTTTAGCCAGAAAACGCGTTTAAAGTTTTGCAAGTGATTTTTTCATATATCTCCAAAAATATTTTTGCTACAACCTATTATCATATATCGGCAGAATCTGTGCATTCCCAGTGATCACAAAAAACACGTAGAATCGCTCTATCTCTTCTAGTTTAGCCAGAAAACGCGTTTAAAGTTTTGCAAGTGATTTTTTCAAATATCTCCAAAAATATTTTTGCTACAACCTATTATCATATATCGGCAGAATCTGTGCATTCCCAGTGATCACAAAAAACACGTAGAATCGCTCTATCTCTTCTAGATTAGCCAGAAAACGCGTTTAAAGTTTTGCAAGTGATTTTTTCATATATCTTCAAAAATATTTTTGCTACAACCTATTATCATATATCGGCAGAATCTGTGCATTCCCAGTGATAACAAAAAACACGTAGAATCGCCCTATCTCTTCTAGTTTAGCCAGAAAACGCGTTTAAAGTTTTGCAAGTGATTTTTTCAAATATCTCCAAAAATATTTTTGCTACAACCTATTATCATATATCGGCAGAATCTGTGCATTCCCAGTGATCACAAAAAATACGTAGAATCGCTCTATCTCTTCTAGTTTAGCCAGAAAACGCGTTTAAAGTTTTGCAAGTGATTTTTTCAAATATCTCAAAAAATATTTTTGCTACAACCTATTATCATATATCGGCAGAATCTGTGCATTCCCAGTGATAACAAAAAACACGTAGAATCGCTCTATCTCTTCTAGTTTAGCCAGAAAACGCGTTTAAAGTTTTGCAAGTGATTTTTTCAAATATCTCCAAAAATATTTTCGCTACAACCTATTATCATATATCGGCAGAATCTGTGCATTCCCAGTGATCACAAAAAACACGTAGAATCGCTCTATCTCTTCTAGTTTAGCCAGAAAACGCGTTTAAAGTTTTGCAAGTGATTTTTTCAAATATCTCCAAAAATATTTTTGCTACAACCTATTATCATATATCGGCAGAATCTGTGCACTCCCAGTGATCACAAAAAACACGTAGAATCGCTCTATCTCTTCTAGTTTAGCCAGAAAACGCGTTTAAAGTTTTGCAAGTGATTTTTTCAAATATCTCCGAAAATATTTTTGCTACAACCTATTATCATATATCGGCAGAATCTGTGCACTCCCAGTGATCACAAAAAACACGTAGAATCGCTCTATCTCTTCTAGTTTAGCCAGAAAACGCGTTTAAAGTTTTGTAAGTGATTTTTTCATATATCTCCAAAAATATTTTTGCTACAACCTATTATCATATATCGGCAGAATCTGTGCATTCCCAGTGATAACAAAAAACACGTAGAATCGCTCTATCTCTTCTAGTTTAGCCAGAAAACGCGTTTAAAGATTTGCAAGTGATTTTTTTAAATATCTCCAAAAATATTTTTGCTACAACCTATTATCATATATCGGCAGAATCTGTGCATTCCCAGTGATCACAAAAAACACGTAGAATCGCTCTATCTCTTCTAGTTTAGCCAGAAAACGCGTTTAAAGTTTTGCAAGTGATTTTTTCATATATCTCCAAAAATATTTTTGCTACAACCTATTATCATATATCGGCAGAATCTGTGCATTCCCAGTGATCACAAAAAACACGTAGAATCGCTCTATCTCTTCTAGTTTAGCCAGAAAACGCGTTTAAAGTTTTGCAAGTGATTTTTTCAAATATCTCCAAAAATATTTTTGCTACAACCTATTATCATATATCGGCAGAATCTGTGCATTCCCAGTGATCACAAAAAACACGTAGAATCGCTCTATCTCTTCTAGTTTAGCCAGAAAACGCGTTTAAAGTTTTGCAAGTGATTTTTTCAAATATCTCCAAAAATATTTTTGCTACAACCTATTATCATATATCGGCAGAATCTGTGCATTCCCAGTGATCACAAAAAACACGTAGAATCGCTCTATCTCTTCTAGTTTAGCCAGAAAACGCGTTTAAAGTTTTGCAAGTGATTTTTTCAAATATCTCCAAAAATATTTTTGCTACAACCTATTATCATATATCGGCAGAATCTGTGCATTCCCAGTGATCACAAAAAACACGTAGAATCGCTCTATCTCTTCTAGTTTAGCCAGAAAACGCGTTTAAAGTTTTGCAAGTGATTTTTTCAAATATCTCCAAAAATATTTTTGCTACAACCTATTATCATATATCGGCAGAATCTGTGCATTCCCAGTGATCACAAAAAACACGTAGAATCGCTCTATCTCTTCTAGTTTAGCCAGAAAACGCGTTTAAAGTTTTGCAAGTGATTTTTTCAAATATCTCCAAAAATATTTTTGCTACAACCTATTATCATATATCGGCAGAATCTGTGCATTCCCAGTGATCACAAAAAACACGTAGAATCGCTCTATCTCTTCTAGTTTAGCCAGAAAACGCGTTTAAAGTTTTGCAAGTGATTTTTTCATATATCTTCAAAAATATTTTTGCTACAACCTATTATCATATATCGGCAGAATCTGTGCATTCCCAGTGATAACAAAAAACACGTAGAATCGCTCTATCTCTTCTAGTTTAGCCAGAAAACGCGTTTAAAGTTTTGCAAGTGATTTTTTTAAATATCTCCAAAAATATTTTTGCTACAACCTATTATCATATATCGGCAGAATCTGTGCATTCCCAGTGATCACAAAAAACACGTAGAATCGCTCTATCTCTTCTAGTTTAGCCAGAAAACGCGTTTAAAGTTTTGCAAGTGATTTTTTCATATATCTTCAAAAATATTTTTGCTACAACCTATTATCATATATCGGCAGAATCTGTGCATTCCCAGTGATAACAAAAAACACGTAGAATCGCTCTATCTCTTCTAGTTTAGCCAGAAAACGCGTTTAAAGTTTTGCAAGTGATTTTTTCATATATCTTCAAAAATATTTTTGCTACAACCTATTATCATATATCGGCAGAATCTGTGCATTCCCAGTGATAACAAAAAACACGTAGAATCGCTCTATCTCTTCTAGTTTAGCCAGAAAACGCGTTTAAAGTTTTGCAAGTGATTTTTTTAAATATCTCCAAAAATATTTTTGCTACAACCTATTATCATATATCGGCAGAATCTGTGCATTCCCAGTGATCACAAAAAATACGTAGAATCGCTCTATCTCTTCTAGTTTAGCCAGAAAACGCGTTTAAAGTTTTGCAAGTGATTTTTTGAAATATCTCAAAAAATATTTTTGCTACAACCTATTATCATATATCGGCAGAATCTGTGCATTCCCAGTGATCACAAAAAACACGTAGAATCGCTCTATCTCTTCTAGTTTAGCCAGAAAACGCGTTTAAAGTTTTGCAAGTGATTTTTTCAAATATCTCCAAAAATATTTTTGCTACAACCTATTATCATATATCGGCAGAATCTGTGCATTCCCAGTGATCACAAAAAACACGTAGAATCGCTCTATCTCTTCTAGTTTAGCCAGAAAACACGTTTAAAGTTTTGCAAGTGATTTTTTCAAATATCTCCGAAAATATTTTTGCTACAACCTATTATCATATATCGGCAGAATCTGTGCACTCCCAGTGATCACAAAAAACACGTAGAATCGCTCTATCTCTTCTAGTTTAGCCAGAAAACGCGTTTAAAGTTTTGCAAGTGATTTTTTCATATATCTCCAAAAATATTTTTGCTACAACCTATTATCATATATCGGCAGAATCTGTGCATTCCCAGTGATAACAAAAAACACGTAGAATCGCTCTATCTCTTCTAGTTTAGCCAGAAAACGCGTTTAAAGATTTGCAAGTGATTTTTTTAAATATCTCCAAAAATATTTTTGCTACAACCTATTATCATATATCGGCAGAATCTGTGCATTCCCAGTGATCACAAAAAACACGTAGAATCGCTCTGTCTCTTCTAGTTTAGCCAGAAAACGCGTTTAAAATTTTGCAAGTGATTTTTTTAAATATCTCCAAAAATATTTTTGCTACAGCCTATTATCATATATCGGCAGAATCTGTGCATTCCCAGTGATCACAAAAAACACGTAGAATTGCTCTATCTCTTCTAGTTTAGCCAGAATACGCGTTTAAAGTTTTGCAAGTGATTTTTTCATATATCTCCAAAAATATTTTTGCTACAACCTATTATCATATATCGGCAGAATCTGTGCATTCCCAGTGATCACAAAAAACACGTAGAATCGCTCTATCTCTTCTAGTTTAGCCAGAAAATGCGTTTAAAGTTTTGCAAGTGATTTTTTCAAATCTCCAAAAATATTTTTGCTACAACCTATTATCATATATCGCCAGAATCTGTGCATTCCCAGTGATCACAAAAAACACGTAGAATCGCTCTATCTCTTCTAGTTTAGCCAGAAAACGCGTTTAAAGTTTTGCAAGTGATTTTTTCAAATATCTCCAAAAATATTTTTGCTACAACCTATTATCATATATCGGCAGAATCTGTGCATTCCCAGTGATCACAAAAAACACGTAGAATCGCTCTATCTCTTCTAGTTTAGCCAGAAAACGCGTTTAAAATTTTGCAAGTGATTTTTTTATATATCTCCAAAAATATTTTTGCTACAACCTATTATCATATATCGCCAGAATCTGTGCATTCCCAGTGATCACAAAAAACACGTAGAATCGCTCTATCTCTTCTAGTTTAGCCAGAAAACGCGTTTAAAGTTTTGCAAGTGATTTTTTCAAATATCTCCAAAAATATTTTTGCTACAACCTATTATCATATATCGGCAGAATCTGTGCATTCCCAGTGATCACAAAAAACACGTAGAATCGCTCTATCTCTTCTAGTTTAGCCAGAAAACGCGTTTAAAGTTTTGCAAGTGATTTTTTCAAATATCTCCAAAAATATTTTTGCTACAACCTATTATCATATATCGGCAGAATCTGTGCATTCCCAGTGATCACAAAAAACACGTAGAATCGCTCTATCTCTTCTAGTTTAGCCAGAAAACGCGTTTAAAGTTTTGCAAGTGATTTTTTCAAATATCTCCAAAAATATTTTTGCTACAACCTATTATCATATATCGGCAGAATCTGTGCATTCCCAGTGATCACAAAAAACACGTAGAATCGCTCTATCTCTTCTAGTTTAGCCAGAAAACGCGTTTAAAGTTTTGCAAGTGATTTTTTCAAATATCTCCAAAAATATTTTTGCTACAACCTATTATCATATATCGCCAGAATCTGTGCATTCCCAGTGATCACAAAAAACACGTAGAATCGCTCTATCTCTTCTAGTTTAGCCAGAAAACGCGTTTAAAGTTTTGCAAGTGATTTTTTCAAATATCTCCAAAAATATTTTTGCTACAACCTATTATCATATATCGGCAGAATCTGTGCATTCCCAGTGATCACAAAAAACACGTAGAATCGCTCTATCTCTTCTAGTTTAGCCAGAAAACGCGTTTAAAGTTTTGCAAGTGATTTTTTCAAATATCTCCAAAAATATTTTTGCTACAACCTATTATCATATATCGCCAGAATCTGTGCATTCCCAGCGATCACAAAAAACACGTAGAATCGCTCTATCTCTTCTGGTTTACCCAGAAAACGTGTTTAAAGTTTTGCAAGTGATTTTTTTAAATATCTCCAAAAATATATTTGCTACAACCTATTATCATATATTGGCAGAATCTGTGCATTCCCAGTGATCACAAAAAACACGTAGAATCGCTCTATCTCTTCTAGTTTAGCCAGAAAACGCGTTTAAAGTTTTGCAAGTGATTTTTTTAAATATCTCCAAAAATATTTTTGCTACAACCTATTATCATATATCGGCAGAATCTGTGCATTCCCAGTGATCACAAAAAACACGTGGAATCGCTCTATCTCTTCTGGTTTAGCCAGAAAACGCGTTTAAAGTTTTGCAAGTGATTTTTTCAAATATCTCCAAAAATATTTTTGCTACAACCTATTATCATATATCGCCAGAATCTGTGCATTCCCAGTGATCACAAAAAACACGTAGAATCGCTCTATCTCTTCTAGTTTAGCCAGAAAACGCGTTTAAAGTTTTGCAAGTGATTTTTTCAAATATCTCCAAAAATATTTTTGCTACAACCTATTATCATATATTGGCAGAATCTGTGCATTCCCAGTGATCACAAAAAACACGTAGAATCGCTCTATCTCTTCTAGTTTAGCCAGAAAACGCGTTTAAAGTTTTGCAAGTGATTTTTTTAAATATCTCCAAAAATATTTTTGCTACAACCTATTATCATATATCGGCAGAATCTGTGCATTTCCAGTGATCACAAAAAACACGTAGAATCGCTCTATCTCTTCTAGTTTAGCCAGAAAACGCGTTTAAAGTTTTGCAAGTGATTTTTTTAAATATCTCCAAAAATATTTTTGCTACAACCTATTATCATATATCGCCAGAATCTGTGCATTCCCAGTGATCACAAAAAACACGTAGAATCGCTCTATCTCTTCTAGTTTAGCCAGAAAACGCGTTTAAAGTTTTGCAAGTGATTTTTTCAAATATCTCCAAAAATATTTTTGCTACAACCTATTATCATATATCGCCAGAATCTGTGCATTCCCAGTGATCACAAAAAACACGTAGAATCGCTCTATCTCTTCTAGTTTAGCCAGAAAACGCGTTTAAAATTTTGCAAGTGATTTTTTTAAATATCTCCAAAAATATTTTTGCTACAACCTATTATCATATATCGGCAGAATCTGTGTATTCCCAGTGATCACAAAAAACACGTAGAATCGCTCTATCTCTTCTAGTTTAGCCAGAAAACGCGTTTAAAGTTTTGCAAGTGATTTTTTTAAATATCTCCAAAAATATTTTTGCTACAACCTATTATCATATATCGCCAGAATCTGTGCATTCCCAGTGATCACAAAAAACACGTAGAATCGCTCCATCTCTTCTAGTTTAGCCAGAAAACGCGTTTAAAGTTTTGCAAGTGATTTTTTTAAATATCTCCAAAAATATTTTTGCTACAACCTATTATCATATATCGGCAGAATCTGTGCATTTCCAGTGATCACAAAAAACACGTAGAATCGCTCCATCTCTTCTAGTTTAGCCAGAAAACGCGTTTAAAGTTTTGCAAGTGATTTTTTTAAATATCTCCAAAAATATTTTTGCTACAACCTATTATCATATATCGGCAGAATCTGTGCATTTCCAGTGATCACAAAAAACACGTAGAATCGCTCTATCTCTTCTAGTTTAGCCAGAAAACGCGTTTAAAATTTTGCAAGTGATTTTTTTAAATATCTCCAAAAATATTTTTGCTACAACCTATTATCATATATCGGCAGAATCTGTGCATTCCCAGTGATCACAAAAAACACGTAGAATCGCTCTATCTCTTCTAGTTTAGCCAGAAAACGCGTTTAAAGTTTTGCAAGTGATTTTTTTAAATATCTCCAAAAATATTTTTGCTACAACCTATTATCATATATCGCCAGAATCTGTGCATTCCCAGTGATCACAAAAAACACGTAGAATCGCTCTATCTCTTCTAGTTTAGCCAGAAAACGCGTTTAAAGTTTTGCAAGTGATTTTTTTAAATATCTCCAAAAATATTTTTGCTACAACCTATTATCATATATCGGCAGAATCTGTGCATTTCCAGTGATCACAAAAAACACGTAGAATCGCTCTATCTCTTCTAGTTTAGCCAGAAAACGCGTTTAAAGTTTTGCAAGTGATTTTTTTAAATATCTCCAAAAATATTTTTGCTACAACCTATTATCATATATCGCCAGAATCTGTGCATTCCCAGTGATCACAAAAAACACGTAGAATCGCTCTATCTCTTCTAGTTTAGCCAGAAAACGCGTTTAAAGTTTTGCAAGTGATTTTTTCAAATATCTCCAAAAATATTTTTGCTACAACCTATTATCATATATCGGCAGAATCTGTGCATTCCCAGTGATCACAAAAAACACGTAGAATCGCTCTATCTCTTCTAGTTTAGCCAGAAAACGCGTTTAAAGTTTTGCAAGTGATTTTTTCAAATATCTCCAAAAATATTTTTGCTACAACCTATTATCATATATCGCCAGAATCTGTGCATTCCCAGTGATCACAAAAAACACGTAGAATCGCTCCATCTCTTCTAGTTTAGCCAGAAAACGCGTTTAAAATTTTGCAAGTGATTTTTTTAAATATCTCCAAAAATATTTTTGCTACAACCTATTATCATATATCGGCAGAATCTGTGCATTCCCAGTGATCACAAAAAACACGTAGAATCGCTCTATCTCTTCTAGTTTAGCCAGAAAACGCGTTTAAAGTTTTGCAAGTGATTTTTTCAAATATCTCCAAAAATATTTTTGCTACAACCTATTATCATATATCGCCAGAATCTGTGCATTCCCAGTGATCACAAAAAACACGTAGAATCGCTCTATCTCTTCTAGTTTAGCCAGAAAACGCGTTTAAAATTTTGCAAGTGATTTTTTTAAATATCTCCAAAAATATTTTTGCTACAACCTATTATCATATATCGGCAGAATCTGTGCATTCCCAGTGATCACAAAAAACACGTAGAATCGCTCTATCTCTTCTAGTTTAGCCAGAAAACGCGTTTAAAGTTTTGCAAGTGATTTTTTTAAATATCTCCAAAAATATTTTTGCTACAACCTATTATCATATATCGGCAGAATCTGTGCATTCCCAGTGATCACAAAAACACGTAGAATCGCTCTATCTCTTCTAGTTTAGCCAGAAAACGCGTTTAAAGTTTTGCAAGTGATTTTTTTAAATATCTCCAAAAATATTTTTGCTACAACCTATTATCATATATCGCCAGAATCTGTGCATTCCCAGTGATCACAAAAACACGTAGAATCGCTCTATCTCTTCTAGTTTAGCCAGAAAACGCGTTTAAAGTTTTGCAAGTGATTTTTTCAAATATCTCCAAAAATATTTTTGCTACAACCTATTATCATATATCGCCAGAATCTGTGCATTCCCAGTGATCACAAAAAACACGTAGAATCGCTCTATCTCTTCTAGTTTAGCCAGAAAACGCGTTTAAAATTTTGCAAGTGATTTTTTTAAATATCTCCAAAAATATTTTTGCTACAACCTATTATCATATATCGGCAGAATCTGTGCATTCCCAGTGATCACAAAAAACACATAGAATCGCTCTATCTCTTCTAGTTTAGCCAGAAAACGCGTTTAAAGTTTTGCAAGTGATTTTTTTAAATATCTCCAAAAATATTTTTGCTACAACCTATTATCATATATCGGCAGAATCTGTGCATTCCCAGTGATCACAAAAAACACGTAGAATCGCTCTATCTCTTCTAGTTTAGCCAGAAAACGCGTTTAAAGTTTTGCAAGTGATTTTTTTAAATATTTCCAAAAATATTTTTGCTACAACCTATTATCATATATCGGCAGAATCTGTGCATTCCCAGTGATCACAAAAAACACGTAGAATCGCTCTATCTCTTCTAGTTTAGCCAGAAAACGCGTTTAAAGTTTTGCAAGTGATTTTTTTAAATATCTCCAAAAATATTTGCTACAACCTATTATCATATATCGCCAGAATCTGTGCATTCCCAGTGATCACAAAAAACACGTAGAATCGCTCTATCTCTTCTGGTTTAGCCAGAAAACGTGTTTAAAGTTTTGCAAGTGATTTTTTTAAATATCTCCAAAAACATTTTTGCCACAACCTATTATCATATATCGACAGAATCTGTGCATTCCCAGTGATCACAAAAAACACGTAGAATCGCTCTATCTCTTCTAGTTTAGCCAGAAAACGCGTTTAAAGTTTTGCAAGTGATTTTTTTAAATATCTCCAAAAATATTTTTGCTACAACCTATTATCATATATCGGCAGAATCTGTGCATTCCCAGTGATCACAAAAAACACGTAGAATCGCTCTATCTCTTCTAGTTTAGCCAGAAAACGCGTTTAAAGTTTTGCAAGTGATTTTTTTAAATATCTCCAAAAATATTTTTGCTACAACCTATTATCATATATCGCCAGAATCTGTGCATTCCCAGTGATCACAAAAAACACGTAGAATCGCTCTATCTCTTCTGGTTTAGCTAGAAAACGTGTTTAAAGTTTTGCAAGTGATTTTTTTAAATATCTCCAAAAATATTTTTGCTACAACCTATTATCATATATCGGCAGAATCTGTGCATTCCCAGTGATCACAAAAAACACGTAGAATCGCTCTATCTCTTCTAGTTTAGCCAGAAAACGCGTTTAAAGTTTTGCAAGTGATTTTTTCAAATATCTCCAAAAATATTTTTGCTACAACCTATTATCATATATCACCAGAATCTGTGCATTCCCAGTGATCACAAAAAACACGTAGAATCGCTCTATCTCTTCTAGTTTAGCCAGAAAACGCGTTTAAAGTTTTGCAAGTGATTTTTTTAAATATCTCCAAAAATATTTTTGCTACAACCTATTATCATATATCGGCAGAATCTGTGCATTCCCAGTGATCACAAAAAACACGTAGAATCGCTCTATCTCTTCTAGTTTAGCCAGAAAACGCGTTTAAAGTTTTGCAAGTGATTTTTTTAAATATTTCCAAAAATATTTTTGCTACAACCTATTATCATATATCGGCAGAATCTGTGCATTCCCAGTGATCACAAAAAACACGTAGAATCGCTCTATCTCTTCTAGTTTAGCCAGAAAACGCGTTTAAAGTTTTGCAAGTGATTTTTTCAAATATCTCCAAAAATATTTTTGCTACAACCTATTATCATATATCGCCAGAATCTGTGCATTCCCAGTGATCACAAAAAACACGTAGAATCGCTCTATCTCTTCTAGTTTAGCCAGAAAACGCGTTTAAAATTTTGCAAGTGATTTTTTTAAATATCTCCAAAAATATTTTTGCTACAACCTATTATCATATATCGGCAGAATCTGTGCATTCCCAGTGATCACAAAAAACACGTAGAATCGCTCTATCTCTTCTAGTTTAGCCAGAAAACGCGTTTAAAGTTTTGCAAGTGATTTTTTTAAATATCTCCAAAAATATTTTTGCTACAACCTATTATCATATATCGGCAGAATCTGTGCATTCCCAGTGATCACAAAAAACACGTAGAATCGCTCTATCTCTTCTAGTTTAGCCAGAAAACGCGTTTAAAGTTTTGCAAGTGATTTTTTTAAATATTTCCAAAAATATTTTTGCTACAACCTATTATCATATATCGGCAGAATCTGTGCATTCCCAGTGATCACAAAAAACACGTAGAATCGCTCTATCTCTTCTAGTTTAGCCAGAAAACGCGTTTAAAGTTTTGCAAGTGATTTTTTTAAATATCTCCAAAAATATTTTTGCTACAACCTATTATCATATATCGGCAGAATCTGTGCATTCCCAGTGATCACAAAAAACACGTAGAATCGCTCTATCTCTTCTGGTTTAGCCAGAAAACGTGTTTAAAGTTTTGCAAGTGATTTTTTTAAATATCTCCAAAAATATTTTTGCCACAACCTATTATCATATATCGACAGAATCTGTGCATTCCCAGTGATCACAAAAAACACGTAGAATCGCTCTATCTCTTCTAGTTTAGCCAGAAAACGCGTTTAAAGTTTTGCAAGTGATTTTTTTAAATATCTCCAAAAATATTTTTGCTACAACCTATTATCATATATCGGCAGAATCTGTGCATTCCCAGTGATCACAAAAAACACGTAGAATTGCTCTATCTCTTCTAGTTTAGCCAGAAAACGCGTTTAAAGTTTTGCAAGTGATTTTTTTAAATATCTCCAAAAATATTTTTGCTACAACCTATTATCATATATCGGCAGAATCTGTGCATTCCCAGTGATCACAAAAAACACGTAGAATCGCTCTATCTCTTCTGGTTTAGCTAGAAAACGTGTTTAAAGTTTTGCAAGTGATTTTTTTAAATATCTCCAAAAATATTTTTGCTACAACCTATTATCATATATCGGCAGAATCTGTGCATTCCCAGTGATCACAAAAAACACGTAGAATCGCTCTATCTCTTCTAGTTTAGCCAGAAAACGCGTTTAAAGTTTTGCAAGTGATTTTTTTAAATATCTCCAAAAATATTTTTGCTACAACCTATTATCATATATCGGCAGAATCTGTGCATTCCCAGTGATCACAAAAAACACGTAGAATCGCTCTATCTCTTCTAGTTTAGCCAGAAAACGCGTTTAAAGTTTTGCAAGTGATTTTTTTAAATATCTCCAAAAATATTTTTGCTACAACCTATTATCATATATCGGCAGAATCTGTGCATTCCCAGTGATCACAAAAACACGTAGAATCGCTCTATCTCTTCTAGTTTAGCCAGAAAACGCGTTTAAAGTTTTGCAAGTGATTTTTTTAAATATCTCCAAAAATATTTTTGCTACAACCTATTATCATATATCGGCAGAATCTGTGCATTCCCAGTGATCACAAAAAACACGTAGAATCGCTCTATCTCTTCTAGTTTAGCCAGAAAACGCGTTTAAAGTTTTGCAAGTGATTTTTTTAAATATCTCCAAAAATATTTTTGCTACAACCTATTATCATATATCGGCAGAATCTGTGCATTCCCAGTGATCACAAAAACACGTAGAATCGCTCTATCTCTTCTGGTTTAGCTAGAAAACGTGTTTAAAGTTTTGCAAGTGATTTTTTTAAATATCTCCAAAAATATTTTTGCTACAACCTATTATCATATATCGGCAGAATCTGTGCATTCCCAGTGATCACAAAAAACACGTAGAATCGCTCTATCTCTTCTAGTTTAGCCAGAAAACGCGTTTAAAGTTTTGCAAGTGATTTTTTTAAATATCTCCAAAAATATTTTTGCTACAACCTATTATCATATATCGGCAGAATCTGTGCATTCCCCGTGATCACAAAAAACACGTAGAATCGCTCTATCTCTTCTAGTTTAGCCAGAAAACGCGTTTAAAGTTTTGCAAGTGATTTTTTTAAATATCTCCAAAAATATTTTTGCTACAACCTATTATCATATATCGCCAGAATCTGTGCATTCCCAGTGATCACAAAAAACACGTAGAATCGCTCTATCTCTTCTAGTTTAGCCAGAAAACGCGTTTAAAGTTTTGCAAGTGATTTTTTCAAATATCTCCAAAAATATTTTTGCTACAACCTATTATCATATATCGCCAGAATCTGTGCATTCCCAGTGATCACAAAAAACACGTAGAATCGCTCTATCTCTTCTAGTTTAGCCAGAAAACGCGTTTAAAATTTTGCAAGTGATTTTTTTAAATATATCCAAAAATATTTTTGCTACAACCTATTATCATATATCGGCAGAATCTGTGCATTCCCAGTGATCACAAAAAACACGTAGAATCGCTCTATCTCTTCTAGTTTAGCCAGAAAACGCGTTTAAAGTTTTGCAAGTGATTTTTTTAAATATCTCCAAAAATATTTTTGCTACAACCTATTATCATATATCGGCAGAATCTGTGCATTCCCAGTGATCACAAAAAACACGTAGAATCGCTCTATCTCTTCTAGTTTAGCCAGAAAACGCGTTTAAAGTTTTGCAAGTGATTTTTTTAAATATCTCCAAAAATATTTTTGCTACAACCTATTATCATATATCGCCAGAATCTGTGCATTCCCAGTGATCACAAAAAACACGTAGAATCGCTCTATCTCTTCTAGTTTAGCCAGAAAACGCGTTTAAAGTTTTGCAAGTGATTTTTTCAAATATCTCCAAAAATATTTTTGCTACAACCTATTATCATATATCGCCAGAATCTGTGCATTCCCAGTGATCACAAAAAATACGTAGAATCGCTCTATCTCTTCTAGTTTAGCCAGAAAACGCGTTTAAAATTTTGCAAGTGATTTTTTTAAATATCTCCAAAAATATTTTTGCTACAACCTATTATCATATATCGGCAGAATCTGTGCATTCCCAGTGATCACAAAAAATACGTAGAATCGCTCTATCTCTTCTAGTTTAGCCAGAAAACGCGTTTAAAGTTTTGCAAGTGATTTTTTTAAATATCTCCAAAAATATTTTTGCTACAACCTATTATCATATATCGGCAGAATCTGTGCATTCCCAGTGATCACAAAAAACACGTAGAATCGCTCTATCTCTTCTAGTTTAGCCAGAAAACGCGTTTAAAGTTTTGCAAGTGATTTTTTTAAATATCTCCAAAAATATTTTTGCTACAACCTATTATCATATATCGGCAGAATCTGTGCATTCCCAGTGATCACAAAAACACGTAGAATCGCTCTATCTCTTCTGGTTTAGCTAGAAAACGTGTTTAAAGTTTTGCAAGTGATTTTTTTAAATATCTCCAAAAATATTTTTGCTACAACCTATTATCATATATCGGCAGAATCTGTGCATTCCCAGTGATCACAAAAAACACGTAGAATCGCTCTATCTCTTCTAGTTTAGCCAGAAAACGCGTTTAAAGTTTTGCAAGTGATTTTTTTAAATATCTCCAAAAATATTTTTGCTACAACCTATTATCATATATCGGCAGAATCTGTGCATTCCCCGTGATCACAAAAAACACGTAGAATCGCTCTATCTCTTCTAGTTTAGCCAGAAAACGCGTTTAAAGTTTTGCAAGTGATTTTTTTAAATATCTCCAAAAATATTTTTGCTACAACCTATTATCATATATCGCCAGAATCTGTGCATTCCCAGTGATCACAAAAAACACGTAGAATCGCTCTATCTCTTCTAGTTTAGCCAGAAAACGCGTTTAAAGTTTTGCAAGTGATTTTTTCAAATATCTCCAAAAATATTTTTGCTACAACCTATTATCATATATCGCCAGAATCTGTGCATTCCCAGTGATCACAAAAAACACGTAGAATCGCTCTATCTCTTCTAGTTTAGCCAGAAAACGCGTTTAAAATTTTGCAAGTGATTTTTTTAAATATATCCAAAAATATTTTTGCTACAACCTATTATCATATATCGGCAGAATCTGTGCATTCCCAGTGATCACAAAAAACACGTAGAATCGCTCTATCTCTTCTAGTTTAGCCAGAAAACGCGTTTAAAGTTTTGCAAGTGATTTTTTTAAATATCTCCAAAAATATTTTTGCTACAACCTATTATCATATATCGGCAGAATCTGTGCATTCCCAGTGATCACAAAAAACACGTAGAATCGCTCTATCTCTTCTAGTTTAGCCAGAAAACGCGTTTAAAGTTTTGCAAGTGATTTTTTTAAATATCTCCAAAAATATTTTTGCTACAACCTATTATCATATATCGCCAGAATCTGTGCATTCCCAGTGATCACAAAAAACACGTAGAATCGCTCTATCTCTTCTAGTTTAGCCAGAAAACGCGTTTAAAGTTTTGCAAGTGATTTTTTCAAATATCTCCAAAAATATTTTTGCTACAACCTATTATCATATATCGCCAGAATCTGTGCATTCCCAGTGATCACAAAAAATACGTAGAATCGCTCTATCTCTTCTAGTTTAGCCAGAAAACGCGTTTAAAATTTTGCAAGTGATTTTTTTAAATATCTCCAAAAATATTTTTGCTACAACCTATTATCATATATCGGCAGAATCTGTGCATTCCCAGTGATCACAAAAAATACGTAGAATCGCTCTATCTCTTCTAGTTTAGCCAGAAAACGCGTTTAAAGTTTTGCAAGTGATTTTTTTAAATATCTCCAAAAATATTTTTGCTACAACCTATTATCATATATCGGCAGAATCTGTGCATTCCCAGTGATCACAAAAAACACGTAGAATCGCTCTATCTCTTCTAGTTTAGCCAGAAAACGCGTTTAAAGTTTTGCAAGTGATTTTTTTAAATATCTTCAAAAATATTTTTGCTACAACCTATTATCATATATTGGCAGAATCTGTGCATTCCCAGTGATCACAAAAAACACGTAGAATCGCTCTATCTCTTCTAGTTTAGCCAGAAAACGCGTTTAAAGTTTTGCAAGTGATTTTTTCAAATATCTCCAAAAATATTTTTGCTACAACCTATTATCATATATTGGCAGAATCTGTGCATTCCCAGTGATTACAAAAAACACGTAGAATCGCTCTATCTCTTCTAGTTTAGCCAGAAAACGCGTTTAAAGTTTTGCAAGTGATTTTTTTAAATATCTCCAAAAATATTTTTGCTACAACCTATTATCATATATCGGCAGAATCTGTGCATTCCCAGTGATCACAAAAAACACGTAGAATCGCTCTATCTCTTCTAGTTTAGCCAGAAAACGCGTTTAAAGTTTTGCAAGTGATTTTTTTAAATATCTCCAAAAATATTTTTGCTACAACCTATTATCATATATCGGCAGAATCTGTGCATTCCCAGTGATCACAAAAAACACGTAGAATCGCTCTATCTCTTCTAGTTTAGCCAGAAAACGCGTTTAAAGTTTTGCAAGTGATTTTTTTAAATATCTCCAAAAATATTTTTGCTACAACCTATTATCATATATCGGCAGAATCTGTGCATTCCCAGTGATCACAAAAAACACGAAGAATCGCTCTATCTCTTCTAGTTTAGCCAGAAAACGCGTTTAAAGTGTTGCAAGTGATTTTTTTAAATATCTTCAAAAATATTTTTGCTACAACCTATTATCATATATTGGCAGAATCTGTGCATTCCCAGTGATCACAAAAAACACGTAGAATCGCTCTATCTCTTCTAGTTTAGCCAGAAAACGCGTTTAAAGTTTTGCAAGTGATTTTTTCAAATATCTCCAAAAATATTTTTGCTACAACCTATTATCATATATCGGCAGAATCTGTGCATTCCCAGTGATCACAAAAAACACGTAGAATCGCTCTATCTCTTCTATTTTAGCCAGAAAACGCGTTTAAAGTTTTGCAAGTGATTTTTTTAAATATCTCCAAAAATATTTTTGCTACAACCTATTATCATATCGCCAGAATCTGTGCATTCCAAGTGATCACAAAAAACACGTAGAATCGCTCTATCTCTTCTAGTTTAGCTAGAAAACGCGTTTAAAGTTTTGCAAGTGATTTTTTCAAATATCTCCAAAAATATTTTTGCTACAACCTATTATCATATATCGGCAGAATCTGTGCATTCCCAGTGATCACAAAAAACACGTAGAATCGCTCTATCTCTTCTAGTTTAGCCAGAAAACGCGTTTAAAGTTTTGCAAGTGATTTTTTCAAATATCTCCAAAAATATTTTTGCTACAACCTATTATCATATATCGCCAGAATCTGTGCATTCCCAGTGATCACAAAAAACACGTAGAATCGCTCTATCTCTTCTAGTTTAGCCAGAAAACGCGTTTAAAGTTTTGCAAGTGATTTTTTCAAATATCTCCAAAAATATTTTTGCTACAACCTATTATCATATATTGGCAGAATCTGTGCATTCCCAGTGATCACAAAAAACACGTAGAATCGCTCTATCTCTTCTAGTTTAGCCAGAAAACGCGTTTAAAGTTTTGCAAGTGATTTTTTTAAATATCTCCAAAAATATTTTTGCTACAACCTATTATCATATATCGGCAGAATCTGTGCATTCCCAGTGATCACGAAAAACACGTAGAATCGCTCTATCTCTTCTAGTTTAGCCAGAAAACGCGTTTAAAGTTTTGCAAGTGATTTTTTCAAATATCTCCAAAAATATTTTTGCTACAACCTATTATCATATATTGGCAGAATCTGTGCATTCCCAGTGATCACAAAAAACACGTAGAATCGCTCTATCTCTTCTAGTTTAGCCAGAAAACGCGTTTAAAGTTTTGCAAGTGATTTTTTTAAATATCTCCAAAAATATTTTTGCTACAACCTATTATCATATATCGCCAGAATCTGTGCATTCCCAGTGATCACAAAAAACACGTAGAATCGCTCTATCTCTTCTAGTTTAGCCAGAAAACGCGTTT
The DNA here is from genome assembly GCF_029603195.1 of Condylostylus longicornis. NCBI lineage: Eukaryota > Metazoa > Arthropoda > Insecta > Diptera > Dolichopodidae > Condylostylus > Condylostylus longicornis. The sequence goes on along the minus strand of NW_026578220.1, from coordinate 89,693 downwards.
AAAGTTTTGCAAGTGATTTTTTCAAATATCTCCAAAAATATTTTTGCTACAACCTATTATCATATATCGCCAGAATCTGCGCATTCCCAGTGATCACAAAAAATACGTAGAATCGCTCTATCTCTTCTAGTTTAGCCAGAAAACGCGTTTAAAGTTTTGCAAGTGATTTTTTTAAATATCTCCAAAAATATTTTTGCTACAACCTATTATCATATATCGCCAGAATCTGTGCATTCCCAGTGATCACAAAAAACACGTAGAATCGCTCTATCTCTTCTAGTTTAGCCAGAAAACGCGTTTAAAGTTTTGCAAGTGATTTTTTCAAATATCTCCAAAAATATTTTTGCTACAACCTATTATCATATATCGCCAGAATCTGTGCATTCCCAGTGATCACAAAAAACACGTAGAATCGCTCTATCTCTTCTAGTTTAGCCAGAAAACGCGTTTAAAGTTTTGCAAGTGATTTTTTCAAATATCTCCAAAAATATTTTTGCTACAACCTATTATCATATATCGCCAGAATCTGTGCATTCCCAGTGATCACAAAAAACACGTAGAATCGCTCTATCTCTTCTAGTTTAGCCAGAAAACGCGTTTAAAGTTTTGCAAGTGATTTTTTTAAATATCTCCAAAAATATTTTTGCTACAACCTATTATCATATATCGGCAGAATCTGTGCATTCCCAGTGATCACAAAAAACACGTAGAATCGCTCTATCTCTTCTCGTTTAGCCAGAAAACGCGTTTAAAGTTTTGCAAGTGATTTTTTCAAATATCTCCAAAAATATTTTTGCTACAACCTATTATCATATATTGGCAGAATCTGTGCATTCCCAGTGATTACAAAAAACATGTAGAATCGCTCTATCTCTTCTAGTTTAGCCAGAAAACGCGTTTAAAGTTTTGCAAGTGATTTTTTCAAATATCTCCAAAAATATTTTTGCTACAACCTATTATCATATATCGCCAGAATCTGTGCATTCCCAGTGATCACAAAAAACACGTAGAATCGCTCTATCTCTTCTAGTTTAGCCAGAAAACGCGTTTAAAGTTTTGCAAGTGATTTTTTTAAATATCTTCAAAAATATTTTTGCTACAACCTATTATCATATATCGGCAGAATCTGTGCATTCCCAGTGATCACAAAAAACACGTAGAATCGCTCTATCTCTTCTAGTTTAGCCAGAAAACGCGTTTAAAGTTTTGCAAGTGATTTTTTTAAATATCTCCAAAAATATTTTTGCTACAACCTATTATCATATATCGCCAGAATCTGTGCATTCCCAGTGATCACAAAAAACACGTGGAATCGCTCTATCTCTTCTAGTTTAGCCAGAAAACGCGTTTACAGTTTTGCAAGTGATTTTTTCAAATATCTCCAAAAATATTTTTGCTACAACCTATTATCATATATTGGCAGAATCTGTGCATTCCCAGTGATTACAAAAAACATGTAGAATCGCTCTATCTCTTCTAGTTTAGCCAGAAAACGCGTTTAAAGTTTTGCAAGTGATTTTTTCAAATATCTCCAAAAATATTTTTGCTACAACCTATTATCATATATCGCCAGAATCTGTGCATTCCCAGTGATCACAAAAAACACGTAGAATCGCTCTTTCTCTTTTAGTTTAGCCAGAAAACGCGTTTAAAGTTTTGCAAGTGATTTTTTCAAATATCTCCAAAAATATTTTTGCTACAACCTATTATCATATATCGCCAGAATCTGTGCATTCCCAGTGATCACAAAAAACACGTGGAATCGCTCTATCTCTTCTAGTTTAGCCAGAAAACGCGTTTAAAGTTTTGCAAGTGATTTTTTCAAATATCTCCAAAAATATTTTTGCTACAACCTATTATCATATATCGCCAGAATCTGTGCATTCCCAGTGATCACAAAAAACACGTAGAATCGCTCTATCTCTTCTAGTTTAGCCAGAAAACGCGTTTAAAGTTTTGCAAGTGATTTTTTCAAATATCTCCAAAAATATTTTTGCTACAACCTATTATCATATATTGGCAGAATCTGTGCATTCCCAGTGATTACAAAAAACATGTAGAATCGCTCTATCTCTTCTAGTTTAGCCAGAAAACGCGTTTAAAGTTTTGCAAGTGATTTTTTCAAATATCTCCAAAAATATTTTTGCTACAACCTATTATCATATATCGCCAGAATCTGTGCATTCCCAGTGATCACAAAAAACACGTAGAATCGCTCTATCTCTTCTAGTTTAGCCAGAAAACGCGTTTAAAGTTTTGCAAGTGATTTTTTCAAATATCTCCAAAAATATTTTTGCTACAACCTATTATCATATATCGCCAGAATCTGCGCATTCCCAGTGATCACAAAAAATACGTAGAATCGCTCTATCTCTTCTAGTTTAGCCAGAAAACGCGTTTAAAGTTTTGCAAGTGATTTTTTTAAATATCTCCAAAAATATTTTTGCTACAACCTATTATCATATATCGCCAGAATCTGTGCATTCCCAGTGATCACAAAAAACACGTAGAATCGCTCTATCTCTTCTAGTTTAGCCAGAAAACGCGTTTAAAGTTTTGCAAGTGATTTTTTCAAATATCTCCAAAAATATTTTTGCTACAACCTATTATCATATATCGCCAGAATCTGTGCATTCCCAGTGATCACAAAAAACACGTAGAATCGCTCTATCTCTTCTAGTTTAGCCAGAAAACGCGTTTAAAGTTTTGCAAGTGATTTTTTCAAATATCTCCAAAAATATTTTTGCTACAACCTATTATCATATATCGCCAGAATCTGTGCATTCCCAGTGATCACAAAAAACACGTAGAATCGCTCTATCTCTTCTAGTTTAGCCAGAAAACGCGTTTAAAGTTTTGCAAGTGATTTTTTTAAATATCTCCAAAAATATTTTTGCTACAACCTATTATCATATATCGGCAGAATCTGTGCATTCCCAGTGATCACAAAAAACACGTAGAATCGCTCTATCTCTTCTCGTTTAGCCAGAAAACGCGTTTAAAGTTTTGCAAGTGATTTTTTCAAATATCTCCAAAAATATTTTTGCTACAACCTATTATCATATATCGCCAGAATCTGTGCATTCCCAGTGATCACAAAAAACACGTAGAATCGCTCTTTCTCTTTTAGTTTAGCCAGAAAACGCGTTTAAAGTTTTGCAAGTGATTTTTTCAAATATCTCCAAAAATATTTTTGCTACAACCTATTATCATATATCGCCAGAATCTGTGCATTCCCAGTGATCACAAAAAACACGTGGAATCGCTCTATCTCTTCTAGTTTAGCCAGAAAACGCGTTTAAAGTTTTGCAAGTGATTTTTTCAAATATCTCCAAAAATATTTTTGCTACAACCTATTATCATATATCGCCAGAATCTGTGCATTCCCAGTGATCACAAAAAACACGTAGAATCGCTCTATCTCTTCTAGTTTAGCCAGAAAACGCGTTTAAAGTTTTGCAAGTGATTTTTTCAAATATCTCCAAAAATATTTTTGCTACAACCTATTATCATATATTGGCAGAATCTGTGCATTCCCAGTGATTACAAAAAACATGTAGAATCGCTCTATCTCTTCTAGTTTAGCCAGAAAACGCGTTTAAAGTTTTGCAAGTGATTTTTTCAAATATCTCCAAAAATATTTTTGCTACAACCTATTATCATATATCGCCAGAATCTGTGCATTCCCAGTGATCACAAAAAACACGTAGAATCGCTCTTTCTCTTTTAGTTTAGCCAGAAAACGCGTTTAAAGTTTTGCAAGTGATTTTTTCAAATATCTCCAAAAATATTTTTGCTACAACCTATTATCATATATCGCCAGAATCTGTGCATTCCCAGTGATCACAAAAAACACGTGGAATCGCTCTATCTCTTCTAGTTTAGCCAGAAAACGCGTTTAAAGTTTTGCAAGTGATTTTTTCAAATATCTCCAAAAATATTTTTGCTACAACCTATTATCATATATCGCCAGAATCTGTGCATTCCCAGTGATCACAAAAAACACGTAGAATCGCTCTATCTCTTCTAGTTTAGCCAGAAAACGCGTTTAAAATTTTGCAAGTAATTTTTTTAAATATCTCCAAAAATAATTTTGCTACAACCTATTATCATATATCGGCAGAATCTGTGCATTCCCAGTGATCACAAAAAATACGTAGAATCGCTCTATCTCTTCTAGTTTAGCCAGAAAACGCGTTTAAAGTTTTGCAAGTGATTTTTTTAAATATCTCCAAAAATATTTTTGCTACAACCTATTATCATATATCGCCAGAATCTGTGCATTCCCAGTGATCACAAAAAATACGTAGAATCGCTCTATCTCTTCTAGTTTAGCCAGAAAACGCGTTTAAAGTTTTGCAAGTGATTTTTTCAAATATCTCCAAAAATATTTTTGCTACAACCTATTATCATATATTGGCAGAATCTGTGCATTCCCAGTGATTACAAAAAACATGTAGAATCGCTCTATCTCTTCTAGTTTAGCCAGAAAACGCGTTTAAAGTTTTGCAAGTGATTTTTTCAAATATCTCCAAAAATATTTTTGCTACAACCTATTATCATATATCGCCAGAATCTGTGCATTCCCAGTGATCACAAAAAACACGTAGAATCGCTCTTTCTCTTTTAGTTTAGCCAGAAAACGCGTTTAAAGTTTTGCAAGTGATTTTTTCAAATATCTCCAAAAATATTTTTGCTACAACCTATTATCATATATCGCCAGAATCTGTGCATTCCCAGTGATCACAAAAAACACGTAGAATCGCTCTATCTCTTCTAGTTTAGCCAGAAAACGCGTTTAAAGTTTTGCAAGTGATTTTTTCAAATATCTCCAAAAATATTTTTGCTACAACCTATTATCATATATTGGCAGAATCTGTGCATTCCCAGTGATCACAAAAAACACGTAGAATCGCTCTATCTCTTCTAGTTTAGCCAGAAAACGCGTTTAAAGTTTTGCAAGTGATTTTTTCAAATATCTCCAAAAATATTTTTGCTACAACCTATTATCATATATTGGCAGAATCTGTGCATTCCCAGTGATTACAAAAAACATGTAGAATCGCTCTATCTCTTCTAGTTTAGCCAGAAAACGCGTTTAAAGTTTTGCAAGTGATTTTTTCAAATATCTCCAAAAATATTTTTGCTACAACCTATTATCATATATCGCCAGAATCTGTGCATTCCCAGTGATCACAAAAAACACGTAGAATCGCTCTTTCTCTTTTAGTTTAGCCAGAAAACGCGTTTAAAGTTTTGCAAGTGATTTTTTCAAATATCTCCAAAAATATTTTTGCTACAACCTATTATCATATATCGCCAGAATCTGTGCATTCCCAGTGATCACAAAAAACACGTGGAATCGCTCTATCTCTTCTAGTTTAGCCAGAAAACGCGTTTAAAGTTTTGCAAGTGATTTTTTCAAATATCTCCAAAAATATTTTTGCTACAACCTATTATCATATATCGCCAGAATCTGTGCATTCCCAGTGATCACAAAAAACACGTAGAATCGCTCTTTCTCTTTTAGTTTAGCCAGAAAACGCGTTTAAAGTTTTGCAAGTGATTTTTTTAAATATCTCCAAAAATATTTTTGCTACAACCTATTATCATATATCGCCAGAATCTGTGCATTCCCAGTGATCACAAAAAACACGTAGAATCGCTCTATCTCTTCTAGTTTAGCCAGAAAACGCGTTTAAAGTTTTGCAAGTGATTTTTTCAAATATCTCCAAAAATATTTTTGCTACAACCTATTATCATATATCGCCAGAATCTGTGCATTCCCAGTGATCACAAAAAACACGTAGAATCGCTCTATCTCTTCTAGTTTAGCCAGAAAACGCGTTTAAAGTTTTGCAAGTGATTTTTTTAAATATCTCCAAAAATATTTTTGCTACAACCTATTATCATATATCGCCAGAATCTGTGCATTCCCAGTGATCACAAAAAACACGTAGAATCGCTCTATCTCTTCTAGTTTAGCCAGAAAACGCGTTTAAAGTTTTGCAAGTGATTTTTTCAAATATCTCCAAAAATATTTTTGCTACAACCTATTATCATATATCGCCAGAATCTGTGCATTCCCAGTGATCACAAAAAACACGTAGAATCGCTCTATCTCTTCTAGTTTAGCCAGAAAACGCGTTTAAAGTTTTGCAAGTGATTTTTTCAAATATCTCCAAAAATATTTTTGCTACAACCTATTATCATATATCGGCAGAATCTGTGCATTCCCAGTGATCACAAAAAACACGTAGAATCGCTCTATCTCTTCTAGTTTAGCCAGAAAACGCGTTTAAAGTTTTGCAAGTGATTTTTTTAAATATCTCCAAAAATATTTTTGCTACAACCTATTATCATATATCGGCAGAATCTGTGCATTCCCAGTGATCACAAAAAACACGTAGAATCGCTCTATCTCTTCTCGTTTAGCCAGAAAACGCGTTTAAAGTTTTGCAAGTGATTTTTTCAAATATCTCCAAAAATATTTTTGCTACAACCTATTATCATATATCGCCAGAATCTGTGCATTCCCAGTGATCACAAAAAACACGTAGAATCGCTCTTTCTCTTTTAGTTTAGCCAGAAAACGCGTTTAAAGTTTTGCAAGTGATTTTTTCAAATATCTCCAAAAATATTTTTGCTACAACCTATTATCATATATCGCCAGAATCTGTGCATTCCCAGTGATCACAAAAAACACGTGGAATCGCTCTATCTCTTCTAGTTTAGCCAGAAAACGCGTTTAAAGTTTTGCAAGTGATTTTTTCAAATATCTCCAAAAATATTTTTGCTACAACCTATTATCATATATCGCCAGAATCTGTGCATTCCCAGTGATCACAAAAAACACGTAGAATCGCTCTATCTCTTCTAGTTTAGCCAGAAAACGCGTTTAAAGTTTTGCAAGTGATTTTTTCAAATATCTCCAAAAATATTTTTGCTACAACCTATTATCATATATTGGCAGAATCTGTGCATTCCCAGTGATTACAAAAAACATGTAGAATCGCTCTATCTCTTCTAGTTTAGCCAGAAAACGCGTTTAAAGTTTTGCAAGTGATTTTTTCAAATATCTCCAAAAATATTTTTGCTACAACCTATTATCATATATCGCCAGAATCTGTGCATTCCCAGTGATCACAAAAAACACGTAGAATCGCTCTTTCTCTTTTAGTTTAGCCAGAAAACGCGTTTAAAGTTTTGCAAGTGATTTTTTCAAATATCTCCAAAAATATTTTTGCTACAACCTATTATCATATATCGCCAGAATCTGTGCATTCCCAGTGATCACAAAAAACACGTGGAATCGCTGTATCTCTTCTAGTTTAGCCAGAAAACGCGTTTAAAGTTTTGCAAGTGATTTTTTCAAATATCTCCAAAAATATTTTTGCTACAACCTATTATCATATATCGCCAGAATCTGTGCATTCCCAGTGATCACAAAAAACACGTAGAATCGCTCTATCTCTTCTAGTTTAGCCAGAAAACGCGTTTAAAATTTTGCAAGTAATTTTTTTAAATATCTCCAAAAATAATTTTGCTACAACCTATTATCATATATCGGCAGAATCTGTGCATTCCCAGTGATCACAAAAAATACGTAGAATCGCTCTATCTCTTCTAGTTTAGCCAGAAAACGCGTTTAAAGTTTTGCAAGTGATTTTTTTAAATATCTCCAAAAATATTTTTGCTACAACCTATTATCATATATCGCCAGAATCTGTGCATTCCCAGTGATCACAAAAAATACGTAGAATCGCTCTATCTCTTCTAGTTTAGCCAGAAAACGCGTTTAAAGTTTTGCAAGTGATTTTTTCAAATATCTCCAAAAATATTTTTGCTACAACCTATTATCATATATTGGCAGAATCTGTGCATTCCCAGTGATTACAAAAAACATGTAGAATCGCTCTATCTCTTCTAGTTTAGCCAGAAAACGCGTTTAAAGTTTTGCAAGTGATTTTTTCAAATATCTCCAAAAATATTTTTGCTACAACCTATTATCATATATCGCCAGAATCTGTGCATTCCCAGTGATCACAAAAAACACGTAGAATCGCTCTTTCTCTTTTAGTTTAGCCAGAAAACGCGTTTAAAGTTTTGCAAGTGATTTTTTCAAATATCTCCAAAAATATTTTTGCTACAACCTATTATCATATATCGCCAGAATCTGTGCATTCCCAGTGATCACAAAAAACACGTGGAATCGCTCTATCTCTTCTAGTTTAGCCAGAAAACGCGTTTAAAGTTTTGCAAGTGATTTTTTCAAATATCTCCAAAAATATTTTTGCTACAACCTATTATCATATATTGGCAGAATCTGTGCATTCCCAGTGATCACAAAAAACACGTAGAATCGCTCTATCTCTTCTAGTTTAGCCAGAAAACGCGTTTAAAGTTTTGCAAGTGATTTTTTCAAATATCTCCAAAAATATTTTTGCTACAACCTATTATCATATATTGGCAGAATCTGTGCATTCCCAGTGATTACAAAAAACATGTAGAATCGCTCTATCTCTTCTAGTTTAGCCAGAAAACGCGTTTAAAGTTTTGCAAGTGATTTTTTCAAATATCTCCAAAAATATTTTTGCTACAACCTATTATCATATATCGCCAGAATCTGTGCATTCCCAGTGATCACAAAAAACACGTAGAATCGCTCTTTCTCTTTTAGTTTAGCCAGAAAACGCGTTTAAAGTTTTGCAAGTGATTTTTTCAAATATCTCCAAAAATATTTTTGCTACAACCTATTATCATATATCGCCAGAATCTGTGCATTCCCAGTGATCACAAAAAACACGTGGAATCGCTCTATCTCTTCTAGTTTAGCCAGAAAACGCGTTTAAAGTTTTGCAAGTGATTTTTTCAAATATCTCCAAAAATATTTTTGCTACAACCTATTATCATATATCGCCAGAATCTGTGCATTCCCAGTGATCACAAAAAACACGTAGAATCGCTCTTTCTCTTTTAGTTTAGCCAGAAAACGCGTTTAAAGTTTTGCAAGTGATTTTTTTAAATATCTCCAAAAATATTTTTGCTACAACCTATTATCATATATCGGCAGAATCTGTGCATTCCCAGTGATCACAAAAAACACGTAGAATCGCTCTATCTCTTCTAGTTTAGCCAGAAAACGCGTTTAAAGTTTTGCAAGTGATTTTTTTAAATATCTCCAAAAATATTTTTGCTACAACCTATTATCATATATCGCCAGAATCTGTGCATTCCCAGTGATCACAAAAAACACGTAGAATCGCTCTATCTCTTCTAGTTTAGCCAGAAAACGCGTTTAAAGTTTTGCAAGTGATTTTTTTAAATATCTCCAAAAATATTTTTGCTACAACCTATTATCATATATCGGCAGAATCTGTGCATTCCCAGTGATCACAAAAAACACGTAGAATCGCTCTATCTCTTCTAGTTTAGCCAGAAAACGCGTTTAAAGTTTTGCAAGTGATTTTTTTAAATATCTTCAAAAATATTTTTGCTACAACCTATTATCATATATTGGCAGAATCTGTGCACTCCCAGTGATCACAAAAAACACGTAGAATCGCTCTATCTCTTCTAGTTTAGCCAGAAAACGCGTTTAAAGTTTTGCAAGTGATTTTTTCAAATATCTCCAAAAATATTTTTGCTACAACCTATTATCATATATTGGCAGAATCTGTGCATTCCCAGTGATTACAAAAAACACGTAGAATCGCTCTATCTCTTCTAGTTTAGCCAGAAAACGCGTTTAAAGTTTTGCAAGTGATTTTTTCAAATATCTCCAGTGATTTTTTCAAATATCTCCAAGTGATTTTTTCAAATATCTCCAAAAATATTTTTGCTACAACCTATTATCATATATCGCCAGAATCTGTGCATTCCCAGTGATCACAAAAAACACGTAGAATCGCTCTATCTCTTCTAGTTTAGCCAGAAAACGCGTTTAAAATTTTGCAAGTGATTTTTTTAAATATCTCCAAAAATATTTTTGCTACAACCTATTATCATATATCGGCAGAATCTGTGCATTCCCAGTGATCACAAAAAATACGTAGAATCGCTCTATCTCTTCTAGTTTAGCCAGAAAACGCGTTTAAAGTTTTGCAAGTGATTTTTTTAAATATCTCCAAAAATATTTTTGCTACAACCTATTATCATATATCGGCAGAATCTGTGCATTCCCAGTGATCACAAAAAACACGTAGAATCGCTCTATCTCTTCTAGTTTAGCCAGAAAACGCGTTTAAAGTTTTGCAAGTGATTTTTTTAAATATCTCCAAAAATATTTTTGCTACAACCTATTATCATATATCGGCAGAATCTGTGCATTCCCGGTGATCACAAAAAACACGTAGAATCGCTCTATCTCTTCTAGTTTAGCCAGAAAACGCGTTTAAAGTTTTGCAAGTGATTTTTTTAAATATCTCCAAAAATATTTTTGCTACAACCTATTATCATATATCGGCAGAATCCCAGTGATCACAAAAAACACGTAGAATCGCTCTATCTCTTCTAGTTTAGCCAGAAAACGCGTTTAAAGTTTTGCAAGTGATTTTTTTAAATATCTTCAAAAATATTTTTGCTACAGCCTATTATCATATATTGGCAGAATCTGTGAATTCCCAGTGATCACAAAAAACACGTAGAATCGCTCTATCTCTTCTAGTTTAGCCAGAAAACGCGTTTAAAGTTTTGCAAGTGATTTTTTCAAATATCTCCAAAAATATTTTTGCTACAACCTATTATCATATATTGGCAGAATCTGTGCATTCCCAGTGATTACAAAAAACACGTAGAATCGCTCTATCTCTTCTAGTTTAGCCAGAAAACGCGTTTGAAGTTTTGCAAGTGATTTTTTTAAATATCTCCAAAAATATTTTTGCTACAACCTATTATCATATATCGCCAGAATCTGTGCATTCCCAGTGATCACAAAAAACACGTAGAATCGCTCTATCTCTTCTAGTTTAGCCAGAAAACGCGTTTAAAGTTTTGCAAGTGATTTTTTCAAATATCTCCAAAACTATTTTTGCTACAACCTATTATCATATATCGCCAGAATCTGTGCATTCCCAGTGATCACAAAAAACACGTAGAATCGCTCTATCTCTTCTAGTTTAGCCAGAAAACGCGTTTAAAGTTTAGCAAGTGATTTTTTCAAATATCTCCAAAAATATTTTTGCTACAACCTATTATCATATATTGGCAGAATCTGTGCATTCCCAGTGATCACAAAAAACACGTAGAATCGCTCTATCTCTTCTAGTTTAGCCAGAAAACGCGTTTAAAGTTTTGCAAGTGATTTTTTTAAATATCTCCAAAAATATTTTTGCTACAACCTATTATCATATATCGGCAGAATCTGTGCATTCCCAGTGATCACGAAAAACACGTAGAATCGCTCTATCTCTTCTAGTTTAGCCAGAAAACGCGTTTAAAGTTTTGCAAGTGATTTTTTCAAATATCTCCAAAAATATTTTTGCTACAACCTATTATCATATATCGCCAGAATCTGTGCATTCCCAGTGATCACAAAAAACACGTAGAATCGCTCTATCTCTTCTAGTTTAGCCAGAAAACGCGTTTAAAGTTTTGCAAGTGATTTTTTTAAATATCTCCAAAAATATTTTTGCTACAAACTATTATCATATATCGCCAGAATCTGTGCATTCCCAGTGATCACAAAAAACACGTAGAATCGCTCTATCTCTTCTAGTTTAGCCAGAAAACGCGTTTAAAGTTTTGCAAGTGATTTTTTCAAATATCTCCAAAAATATTTTTGCTACAACCTATTATCATATATCGCCAGAATCTGTGCATTCCCAGTGATCACAAAAAACATGTAGAATCGCTCTATCTCTTCTAGTTTAGCCAGAAAACGCGTTTAAAGTTTTGCAAGTGATTTTTTTAAATATCTCCAAAAATATTTTTGCTACAACCTATTATCATATATCGCCAGAATCTGTGCATTCCCAGTGATCACAAAAAACACGTAGAATCGCTCTATCTCTTCTAGTTTAGCCAGAAAACGCGTTTAAAGTTTTGCAAGTGATTTTTTCAAATATCTCCAAAAATATTTTTGCTACAACCTATTATCATATATCGCCAGAATCTGTGCATTCCCAGTGATCACAAAAAACACGTAGAATCGCTCTATCTCTTCTAGTTTAGCCAGAAAACGCGTTTAAAGTTTTGCAAGTGATTTTTTCAAATATCTCCAAAAATATTTTAGCTACAACCTATTATCATATATCGCCAGAATCTGTGCATTCCCAGTGATCACAAAAAACATGTAGAATCGCTCTATCTCTTCTAGTTTAGCCAGAAAACGCGTTTAAAGTTTTGCAAGTGATTTTTTTAAATATCTCCAAAAATATTTTTGCTACAACCTATTATCATATATCGGCAGAATCTGTGCATTCCCAGTGATCACAAAAAACACGTAGAATCGCTCTATCTCTTCTCGTTTAGCCAGAAAACGCGTTTAAAGTTTTGCAAGAGATTTTTTCAAATATCTCCAAAAATATTTTTGCTACAACCTATTATCATATATCGCCAGAATCTGTGCATTCCCAGTGATCACAAAAAACACGTAGAATCGCTCTACGTGTTTTTTGTGATCACTGGGAAACGCGTTTAAAGTTTTGCAAGTGATTTTTTCAAATATCTCCAAAAATATTTTAGCTACAACCTATTATCATATATCGCCAGAATCTGTGCATTCCCAGTGATCACAAAAAATACGTAGAATCGCTCTATCTCTTCTAGTTTAGCCAGAAAACGCGTTTAAAGTTTTGCAAGAGATTTTTTCAAATATCTCCAAAAATATTTTTGCTACAACCTATTATCATATATCGCCAGAATCTGTGCATTCCCAGTGATCACAAAAAACACGTAGAATCGCTCTATCTCTTCTAGTTTAGCCAGAAAACGCGTTTAAAGTTTTGCAAGTGATTTTTTCAAATATCTCCAAAAAAATTTTAGCTACAACCTATTATCATATATCGCCAGAATCTGTGCATTCCCAGTGATCACAAAAAACATGTAGAATCGCTCTATCTCTTCTAGTTTAGCCAGAAAACGCGTTTAAAGTTTTGCAAGTGATTTTTTTAAATATCTCCAAAAATATTTTTGCTACAAACTATTATCATATATCGCCAGAATCTGTGCATTCCCAGTGATCACAAAAAACACGTAGAATCGCTCTATCTCTTCTAGTTTAGCCAGAAAACGCGTTTAAAGTTTTGCAAGTGATTTTTTCAAATATCTCCAAAAATATTTTTGCTACAACCTATTATCATATATCGCCAGAATCTGTGCATTCCCAGTGATCACAAAAAACACGTAGAATCGCTCTATCTCTTCTAGTTTAGCCAGAAAACGCGTTTAAAGTTTTGCAAGTGATTTTTTTAAATATCTCCAAAAATATTTTTGCTACAACCTATTATCATATATCGCCAGAATCTGTGCATTCCCAGTGATCACAAAAAACACGTAGAATCGCTCTATCTCTTCTAGTTTAGCCAGAAAACGCGTTTAAAGTTTTGCAAGTGATTTTTTCAAATATCTCCAAAAATATTTTTGCTACAACCTATTATCATATATTGGCAGAATCTGTGCATTCCCAGTGATCACAAAAAACACGTAGAATCGCTCTATCTCTTCTAGTTTAGCCAGAAAACGCGTTTAAAGTTTTGCAAGTGATTTTTTTAAATATCTCCAAAAATATTTTTGCTACAACCTATTATCATATATCGCCAGAATCTGTGCATTCCCAGTGATCACAAAAAACACGTAGAATCGCTCTATCTCTTCTGGTTTAGCCAGAAAACGCGTTTAAAGTTTTGCAAGTGATTTTTTTAAATATCTCCAAAAATATTTTTGCTACAACCTATTATCATATATCGCCAGAATCTGTGCATTCCCAGTGATCACAAAAAACACGTAGAATCGCTCTATCTCTTCTAGTTTAGCCAGAAAACGCGTTTAAAGTTTTGCAAGTGATTTTTTTAAATATCTCCAAAAATATTTTTGCTACAACCTATTATCATATATCGCCAGAATCTGTGCATTCCCAGTGATCACAAAAAACACGTAGAATCGCTCTATCTCTTCTAGTTTAGCCAGAAAACGCGTTTAAAGTTTTGCAAGTGATTTTTTTAAATATCTCCAAAAATATTTTTGCTACAACCTATTATCATATATCGCCAGAATCTGTGCATTCCCAGTGATCACAAAAAACACGTAGAATCGCTCTATCTCTTCTAGTTTAGCCAGAAAACGCGTTTAAAGTTTTGCAAGTGATTTTTTCAAATATCTCCAAAAATATTTTTGCTACAACCTATTATCATATATTGGCAGAATCTGTGCATTCCCAGTGATCACAAAAAACACGTAGAATCGCTCTATCTCTTCTAGTTTAGCCAGAAAACGCGTTTAAAGTTTTGCAAGTGATTTTTTTAAATATCTCCAAAAATATTTTTGCTACAACCTATTATCATATATCGCCAGAATCTGTGCATTCCCAGTGATCACAAAAAACACGTAGAATCGCTCTATCTCTTCTAGTTTAGCCAGAAAACGCGTTTAAAGTTTTGCAAGTGATTTTTTCAAATATCTCCAAAAATATTTTTGCTACAACCTATTATCATATATCGCCAGAATCTGTGCATTCCCAGTGATCACAAAAAACACGTAGAATCGCTCTATCTCTTCTAGTTTAGCCGGAAAACGCGTTTAAAGTTTTGCAAGTGATTTTTTCAAATATCTCCAAAAATATTTTTGCTACAACCTATTATCATATATCGGCAGAATCTGTGCATTCCCAGTGATCACGAAAAACACGTAGAATCGCTCTATCTCTTCTAGTTTAGCCAGAAAACGCGTTTAAAGTTTTGCAAGTGATTTTTTCAAATATCTCCAAAAATATTTTTGCTACAACCTATTATCATATATTGCCAGAATCTGTGCATTCCCAGTGATCACAAAAAACACGTAGAATCGCTCTATCTCTTCTAGTTTAGCCAGAAAACGCGTTTAAAGTTTTGCAAGTGATTTTTTTAAATATCTCCAAAAATATTTTTGCTACAAACTATTATCATATATCGCCAGAATCTGTGCATTCCCAGTGATCACAAAAAACACGTAGAATCGCTCTATCTCTTCTAGTTTAGCCAGAAAACGCGTTTAAAGTTTTGCAAGTGATTTTTTCGAATATCTCCAAAAATATTTTTGCTACAACCTATTATCATATATCGCCAGAATTTGTGCATTCCCAGTGATCACAAAAAACATGTAGAATCGCTCTATCTCTTCTAGTTTAGCCAGAAAACGCGTTTAAAGTTTTGCAAGTGATTTTTTTAAATATCTCCAAAAATATTTTTGCTACAACCTATTATCATATATCGCCAGAATCTGTGCATTCCCAGTGATCACAAAAAACACGTAGAATCGCTCTATCTCTTCTAGTTTAGCCAGAAAACGCGTTTAAAGTTTTGCAAGTGATTTTTTTAAATATCTACAAAAATATTTTTGCTACAACCTATTATCATATATCGCCAGAATCTGTGCATTCCCAGTGATCACAAAAAACACGTAGAATCGCTCTATCTCTTCTAGTTTAGCCAGAAAACGCGTTTAAAGTTTTGCAAGTGATTTTTTCAAATATCTCCAAAAATATTTTTGCTACAACCTATTATCATATATCGCCAGAATCTGTGCATTCCCAGTGATCACAAAAAACATGTAGAATCGCTCTATCTCTTCTAGTTTAGCCAGAAAACGCGTTTAAAGTTTTGCAAGTGATTTTTTTAAATATCTCCAAAAATATGTTTGCTACAACCTATTATCATATATCGCCAGAATCTGTGCATTCCCAGTGATCACAAAAAACACGTAGAATCGCTCTATCTCTTCTAGTTTAGCCAGAAAACGCGTTTAAAGTTTTGCAAGTGATTTTTTCAAATATCTCCAAAAATATTTTTGCTACAACCTATTATCATATATCGCCAGAATCTGTGCATTCCCAGTGATCACAAAAAAACACGTAGAATCGCTCTATCTCTTCTAGTTTAGCCAGAAAATGCGTTTAAAGTTTTGCAAGTGATTTTTTTAAATATCTCCAAAAATATTTTTGCTACAACCTATTATCATATATCGGCAGAATCTGTGCATTCCCAGTGATCACAAAAAACACGTAGAATCGCTCTATCTCTTCTCGTTTAGCCAGAAAACGCGTTTAAAGTTTTGCAAGTGATTTTTTCAAATATCTCCAAAAATATTTTTGCTACAACCTATTATCATATATTGGCAGAATCTGTGCATTCCCAGTGATCACAAAAAACATGTAGAATCGCTCTATCTCTTCTAGTTTAGCCAGAAAACGCGTTTAAAGTTTTGCAAGTGATTTTTTCAAATATCTCCAAAAATATTTTTGCTACAACCTATTATCATATATCGCCAGAATCTGTGCATTCCCAGTGATCACAAAAAACACGTAGAATCGCTCTATCTCTTCTAGTTTAGCCAGAAAACGCGTTTAAAGTTTTGCAAGTGATTTTTTCAAATATCTCCAAAAATATTTTTGCTACAACCTATTATCATATATTGGCAGAATCTGTGCATTCCCAGTGATTACAAAAAACATGTAGAATCGCTCTATCTCTTCTAGTTTAGCCAGAAAACGCGTTTAAAGTTTTGCAAGTGATTTTTTTAAATATCTCCAAAAATATTTTTGCTACAACCTATTATCATATATCGGCAGAATCTGTGCATTCCCAGTGATCACGAAAAACACGTAGAATCGCTCTATCTCTTCTAGTTTAGCCAGAAAACGCGTTTAAAGTTTTGCAAGTGATTTTTTCAAATATCTCCAAAAATATTTTTGCTACAACCTATTATCATATATCGCCAGAATCTGTGCATTCCCAGTGATCACAAAAAACACGTAGAATCGCTCTATCTCTTCTAGTTTCGCCAGAAAACGCGTTTAAAGTTTTGCAAGTGATTTTTTTAAATATCTCCAAAAATATTTTTGCTACAACCTATTATCATATATCGGCAGAATCTGTGCATTCCCAGTGATCACGAAAAACACGTAGAATCGCTCTATCTCTTCTAGTTTAGCCAGAAAACGCGTTTAAAGTTTTGCAAGTGATTTTTTCAAATATCTCCAAAAATATTTTTGCTACAACCTATTATCATATATCGCCAGAATCTGTGCATTCCCAGTGATCACAAAAAAACACGTAGAATCGCTCTATCTCTTCTAGTTTAGCCAGAAAATGCGTTTAAAGTTTTGCAAGTGATTTTTTTAAATATCTCCAAAAATATTTTTGCTACAACCTATTATCATATATCGGCAGAATCTGTGCATTCCCAGTGATCACAAAAAACACGTAGAATCGCTCTATCTCTTCTCGTTTAGCCAGAAAACGCGTTTAAAGTTTTGCAAGTGATTTTTTCAAATATCTCCAAAAATATTTTTGCTACAACCTATTATCATATATTGGCAGAATCTGTGCATTCCCAGTGATCACAAAAAACATGTAGAATCGCTCTATCTCTTCTAGTTTAGCCAGAAAACGCGTTTAAAGTTTTGCAAGTGATTTTTTCAAATATCTCCAAAAATATTTTTGCTACAACCTATTATCATATATCGCCAGAATCTGTGCATTCCCAGTGATCACAAAAAACACGTAGAATCGCTCTATCTCTTCTAGTTTAGCCAGAAAACGCGTTTAAAGTTTTGCAAGTGATTTTTTCAAATATCTCCAAAAATATTTTTGCTACAACCTATTATCATATATTGGCAGAATCTGTGCATTCCCAGTGATTACAAAAAACATGTAGAATCGCTCTATCTCTTCTAGTTTAGCCAGAAAACGCGTTTAAAGTTTTGCAAGTGATTTTTTTAAATATCTCCAAAAATATTTTTGCTACAACCTATTATCATATATCGGCAGAATCTGTGCATTCCCAGTGATCACGAAAAACACGTAGAATCGCTCTATCTCTTCTAGTTTAGCCAGAAAACGCGTTTAAAGTTTTGCAAGTGATTTTTTCAAATATCTCCAAAAATATTTTTGCTACAACCTATTATCATATATCGCCAGAATCTGTGCATTCCCAGTGATCACAAAAAACACGTAGAATCGCTCTATCTCTTCTAGTTTAGCCAGAAAACGCGTTTAAAGTTTTGCAAGTGATTTTTTTAAATATCTCCAAAAATATTTTTGCTACAACCTATTATCATATATCGCCAGAATCTGTGCATTCCCAGTGATCACAAAAAACACGTAGAATCGCTCTATCTCTTCTAGTTTAGCCAGAAAACGCGTTTAAAGTTTTGCAAGTGATTTTTTCAAATATCTCCAAAAATATTTTTGCTACAACCTATTATCATATATTGGCAGAATCTGTGCATTCCCAGTGATCACAAAAAACACGTAGAATCGCTCTATCTCTTCTGGTTTAGCCAGAAAACGCGTTTAAAGTTTTGCAAGTGATTTTTTTAAATATCTCCAAAAATATTTTTGCTACAACCTATTATCATATATCGGCAGAATCTGTGCATTCCCAGTGATCACAAAAAACACGTAGAATCGCTCTATCTCTTCTAGTTTAGCCAGAAAACGCGTTTAAAGTTTTGCAAGTGATTTTTTCAAATATCTCCAAAAATATTTTTGCTACAACCTATTATCATATATTGGCAGAATCTGTGCATTCCCAGTGATCACAAAAAACACGTAGAATCGCTCTATCTCTTCTAGTTTAGCCAGAAAACGCGTTTAAAGTTTTGCAAGTGATTTTTTTAAATATCTCCAAAAATATTTTTGCTACAACCTATTATCATATATCGCTAGAATCTGTGCATTCCCAGTGATCACAAAAAACACGTAGAATCGCTCTATCTCTTCTGGTTTAGCCAGAAAACGCGTTTAAAGTTTTGCAAGTGATTTTTTTAAATATCTCCAAAAATATTTTTGCTACAACCTATTATCATATATCGCCAGAATCTGTGCATTCCCAGTGATCACAAAAAACACGTAGAATCGCTCTATCTCTTCTAGTTTAGCCAGAAAACGCGTTTAAAGTTTTGCAAGTGATTTTTGTAAATATCTCCAAAAATATTTTTGCTACAACCTATTATCATATATCGCCAGAATCTGTGCATTCCCAGTGATCACAAAAAACACGTAGAATCGCTCTATCTCTTCTAGTTTAGCCAGAAAACGCGTTTAAAGTTTTGCAAGTGATTTTTTCAAATATCTCCAAAAATATTTTTGCTACAACCTATTATTATATATTGGCAGAATCTGTGCATTCCCAGTGATCACAAAAAACACGTAGAATCGCTCTATCTCTTCTAGTTTAGCCAGAAAACGCGTTTAAAGTTTTGCAAGTGATTTTTTTAAATATCTCCAAAAATATTTTTGCTACAACCTATTATCATATATCGCTAGAATCTGTGCATTCCCAGTGATCACAAAAAACACGTAGAATCGCTCTATCTCTTCTGGTTTAGCCAGAAAACGCGTTTAAAGTTTTGCAAGTGATTTTTTTAAATATCTCCAAAAATATTTTTGCTACAACCTATTATCATATATCGCCAGAATCTGTGCATTCCCAGTGATCACAAAAAACACGTAGAATCGCTCTATCTCTTCTGGTTTAGCCAGAAAACGCGTTTAAAGTTTTGCAAGTGATTTTTTTAAATATCTCCAAAAATATTTTTGCTACAACCTATTATCATATATCGGCAGAATCTGTGCATTCCCAGTGATCACAAAAAACACGTAGAATCGCTCTATCTCTTCTAGTTTAGCCAGAAAACGCGTTTAAAGTTTTGCAAGAGATTTTTTCAAATATCTCCAAAAATATTTTTGCTACAACCTATTATCATATATCGCCAGAATCTGTGCATTCCCAGTGATCACAAAAAACACGTAGAATCGCTCTATCTCTTCTAGTTTAGCCAGAAAACGCGTTTAAAGTTTTGCAAGTGATTTTTTCAAATATCTCCAAAAATATTTTTGCTACAACCTATTATCATATATTGGCAGAATCTGTGCATTCCCAGTGATTACAAAAAACATGTAGAATCGCTCTATCTCTTCTAGTTTAGCCAGAAAACGCGTTTAAAGTTTTGCAAGTGATTTTTTTAAATATCTCCAAAAATATTTTTGCTACAACCTATTATCATATATCGGCAGAATCTGTGCATTCCCAGTGATCACGAAAAACACGTAGAATCGCTCTATCTCTTCTAGTTTAGCCAGAAAACGCGTTTAAAGTTTTGCAAGTGATTTTTTCAAATATCTCCAAAAATATTTTTGCTACAACCTATTATCATATATTGCCAGAATCTGTGCATTCCCAGTGATCACAAAAAACACGTAGAATCGCTCTATCTCTTCTAGTTTAGCCAGAAAACGCGTTTAAAGTTTTGCAAGTGATTTTTTTAAATATCTCCAAAAATATTTTTGCTACAAACTATTATCATATATCGCCAGAATCTGTGCATTCCCAGTGATCACAAAAAACACGTAGAATCGCTCTATCTCTTCTAGTTTAGCCAGAAAACGCGTTTAAAGTTTTGCAAGTGATTTTTTCGAATATCTCCAAAAATATTTTTGCTACAACCTATTATCATATATCGCCAGAATTTGTGCATTCCCAGTGATCACAAAAAACATGTAGAATCGCTCTATCTCTTCTAGTTTAGCCAGAAAACGCGTTTAAAGTTTTGCAAGTGATTTTTTTAAATATCTCCAAAAATATTTTTGCTACAACCTATTATCATATATCGCCAGAATCTGTGCATTCCCAGTGATCACAAAAAACACGTAGAATCGCTCTATCTCTTCTAGTTTAGCCAGAAAACGCGTTTAAAGTTTTGCAAGTGATTTTTTTAAATATCTACAAAAATATTTTTGCTACAACCTATTATCATATATCGCCAGAATCTGTGCATTCCCAGTGATCACAAAAAACACGTAGAATCGCTCTATCTCTTCTAGTTTAGCCAGAAAACGCGTTTAAAGTTTTGCAAGTGATTTTTTCAAATATCTCCAAAAATATTTTTGCTACAACCTATTATCATATATCGCCAGAATCTGTGCTTTCCCAGTGATCACAAAAAACATGTAGAATCGCTCTATCTCTTCTAGTTTAGCCAGAAAACGCGTTTAAAGTTTTGCAAGTGATTTTTTTAAATATCTCCAAAAATATGTTTGCTACAACCTATTATCATATATCGCCAGAATCTGTGCATTCCCAGTGATCACAAAAAACACGTAGAATCGCTCTATCTCTTCTAGTTTAGCCAGAAAACGCGTTTAAAGTTTTGCAAGTGATTTTTTCAAATATCTCCAAAAATATTTTTGCTACAACCTATTATCATATATCGCCAGAATCTGTGCATTCCCAGTGATCACAAAAAAACACGTAGAATCGCTCTATCTCTTCTAGTTTAGCCAGAAAATGCGTTTAAAGTTTTGCAAGTGATTTTTTTAAATATCTCCAAAAATATTTTTGCTACAACCTATTATCATATATCGGCAGAATCTGTGCATTCCCAGTGATCACAAAAAACACGTAGAATCGCTCTATCTCTTCTCGTTTAGCCAGAAAACGCGTTTAAAGTTTTGCAAGTGATTTTTTCAAATATCTCCAAAAATATTTTTGCTACAACCTATTATCATATATTGGCAGAATCTGTGCATTCCCAGTGATCACAAAAAACATGTAGAATCGCTCTATCTCTTCTAGTTTAGCCAGAAAACGCGTTTAAAGTTTTGCAAGTGATTTTTTCAAATATCTCCAAAAATATTTTTGCTACAACCTATTATCATATATCGCCAGAATCTGTGCATTCCCAGTGATCACAAAAAACACGTAGAATCGCTCTATCTCTTCTAGTTTAGCCAGAAAACGCGTTTAAAGTTTTGCAAGTGATTTTTTTCAAATATCTCCAAAAATATTTTTGCTACAACCTATTATCATATATTGGCAGAATCTGTGCATTCCCAGTGATTACAAAAAACATGTAGAATCGCTCTATCTCTTCTAGTTTAGCCAGAAAACGCGTTTAAAGTTTTGCAAGTGATTTTTTTAAATATCTCCAAAAATATTTTTTGCTACAACCTATTATCATATATCGGCAGAATCTGTGCATTCCCAGTGATCACGAAAAACACGTAGAATCGCTCTATCTCTTCTAGTTTAGCCAGAAAACGCGTTTAAAGTTTTGCAAGTGATTTTTTTAAATATCTCCAAAAATATTTTTGCTACAACCTATTATCATATATCGCCAGAATCTGTGCATTCCCAGTGATCACAAAAAAACACGTAGAATCGCTCTATCTCTTCTAGTTTAGCCAGAAAATGCGTTTAAAGTTTTGCAAGTGATTTTTTTAAATATCTCCAAAAATATTTTTGCTACAACCTATTATCATATATCGGCAGAATCTGTGCATTCCCAGTGATCACAAAAAACACGTAGAATCGCTCTATCTCTTCTCGTTTAGCCAGAAAACGCGTTTAAAGTTTTGCAAGTGATTTTTTCAAATATCTCCAAAAATATTTTTGCTACAACCTATTATCATATATTGGCAGAATCTGTGCATTCCCAGTGATCACAAAAAACATGTAGAATCGCTCTATCTCTTCTAGTTTAGCCAGAAAACGCGTTTAAAGTTTTGCAAGTGATTTTTTTAAATATCTCCAAAAATATTTTTGCTACAACCTATTATCATATATCGCCAGAATCTGTGCATTCCCAGTGATCACAAAAAACACGTAGAATCGCTCTATCTCTTCTAGTTTAGCCAGAAAACGCGTTTAAAGTTTTGCAAGTGATTTTTTCAAATATCTCCAAAAATATTTTTGCTACAACCTATTATCATATATTGGCAGAATCTGTGCATTCCCAGTGATTACAAAAAACATGTAGAATCGCTCTATCTCTTCTAGTTTAGCCAGAAAACGCGTTTAAAGTTTTGCAAGTGATTTTTTTAAATATCTCCAAAATATTTTTTGCTACAACCTATTATCATATATCGGCAGAATCTGTGCATTCCCAGTGATCACGAAAAACACGTAGAATCGCTCTATCTCTTCTAGTTTAGCCAGAAAACGCGTTTAAAGTTTTGCAAGTGATTTTTTCAAATATCTCCAAAAATATTTTTGCTACAACCTATTATCATATATCGCCAGAATCTGTGCATTCCCAGTGATCACAAAAAACACGTAGAATCGCTCTATCTCTTCTAGTTTAGCCAGAAAACGCGTTTAAAGTTTTGCAAGTGATTTTTTTAAATATCTCCAAAAATATTTTTGCTACAACCTATTATCATATATCGCCAGAATCTGTGCATTCCCAGTGATCACAAAAAACACGTAGAATCGCTCTATCTCTTCTAGTTTAGCCAGAAAACGCGTTTAAAGTTTTGCAAGTGATTTTTTCAAATATCTCCAAAAATATTTTTGCTACAACCTATTATCATATATTGGCAGAATCTGTGCATTCCCAGTGATCACAAAAAACACGTAGAATCGCTCTATCTCTTCTAGTTTAGCCAGAAAACGCGTTTAAAGTTTTGCAAGTGATTTTTTTAAATATCTCCAAAAATATTTTTGCTACAAACCTATTATCATATATCGCTAGAATCTGTGCATTCCCAGTGATCACAAAAAACACGTAGAATCGCTCTATCTCTTCTAGTTTAGCCAGAAAACGCGTTTAAAGTTTTGCAAGTGATTTTTTCAAATATCTCCAAAAATATTTTTGCTACAACCTATTATCATATATCGCCAGAATCTGTGCATTCCCAGTGATCACAAAAAAACACGTAGAATCGCTCTATCTCTTCTAGTTTAGCCGGAAAACGCGTTTTAAAGTTTTGCAAGTGATTTTTTCAAATATCTCCAAAAATATTTTTGCTACAACCTATTATCATATATCGCCAGAATCTGTGCATTCCCAGTGATCACAAAAAAACACGTAGAATCGCTCTATCTCTTCTGGTTTAGCCAGAAAACGCGTTTAAAGTTTTGCAAGTGATTTTTTTTAAATATCTCCAAAAATATTTTTGCTACAACCTATTATCATATATCGGCAGAATCTGTGCATTCCCAGTGATCACAAAAAACACGTAGAATCGCTCTATCTCTTCTAGTTTAGCCAGAAAACGCGTTTAAAGTTTTGCAAGAGATTTTTTCAAATATCTCCAAAAATATTTTTGCTACAACCTATTATCATATATCGCCAGAATCTGTGCATTCCCAGTGATCACAAAAAACACGTAGAATCGCTCTATCTCTTCTAGTTTAGCCAGAAAACGCGTTTAAAGTTTTGCAAGTGATTTTTTCAAATATCTCCAAAAATATTTTTGCTACAACCTATTATCATATATCGGCAGAATCTGTGCATTCCCAGTGATCACAAAAAACACGTAGAATCGCTCTATCTCTTCTAGTTTAGCCAGAAAACGCGTTTAAAGTTTTGCAAGTGATTTTTTCAAATATCTCCAAAAATATTTTTGCTACAACCTATTATCATATATTGCCAGAATCTGTGCATTCCCAGTGATCACAAAAAACACGTAGAATCGCTCTATCTCTTCTAGTTTAGCCAGAAAACGCGTTTAAAGTTTTGCAAGTGATTTTTTTAAATATCTCCAAAAATATTTTTGCTACAAACTATTATCATATATCGCCAGAATCTGTGCATTCCCAGTGATTACAAAAAACATGTAGAATCGCTCTATCTCTTCTAGTTTAGCCAGAAAACGCGTTTAAAGTTTTGCAAGTGATTTTTTTAAATATCTCCAAAAATATTTTTGCTACAACCTATTATCATATATCGGCAGAATCTGTGCATTCCCAGTGATCACGAAAAACACGTAGAATCGCTCTATCTCTTCTAGTTTAGCCAGAAAACGCGTTTAAAGTTTTGCAAGTGATTTTTTCAAATATCTCCAAAAATATTTTTGCTACAACCTATTATCATATATCGGCAGAATCTGTGCATTCCCAGTGATCACGAAAAACACGTAGAATCGCTCTATCTCTTCTAGTTTAGCCAGAAAACGCGTTTAAAGTTTTGCAAGTGATTTTTTCAAATATCTCCAAAAATATTTTTGCTACAACCTATTATCATATATTGCCAGAATCTGTGCATTCCCAGTGATCACAAAAAACACGTAGAATCGCTCTATCTCTTCTAGTTTAGCCAGAAAACGCGTTTAAAGTTTTGCAAGTGATTTTTTTAAATATCTCCAAAAATATTTTTGCTACAAACTATTATCATATATCGCCAGAATCTGTGCATTCCCAGTGATCACAAAAAACACGTAGAATCGCTCTATCTCTTCTAGTTTAGCCAGAAAACGCGTTTAAAGTTTTGCAAGTGATTTTTTCGAATATCTCCAAAAATATTTTTGCTACAACCTATTATCATATATCGCCAGAATTTGTGCATTCCCAGTGATCACAAAAAACATGTAGAATCGCTCTATCTCTTCTAGTTTAGCCAGAAAACGCGTTTAAAGTTTTGCAAGTGATTTTTTTAAATATCTCCAAAAATATTTTTGCTACAACCTATTATCATATATCGCCAGAATCTGTGCATTCCCAGTGATCACAAAAAACACGTAGAATCGCTCTATCTCTTCTAGTTTAGCCAGAAAACGCGTTTAAAGTTTTGCAAGTGATTTTTTTAAATATCTACAAAAATATTTTTGCTACAACCTATTATCATATATCGCCAGAATCTGTGCATTCCCAGTGATCACAAAAAACACGTAGAATCGCTCTATCTCTTCTAGTTTAGCCAGAAAACGCGTTTAAAGTTTTGCAAGTGATTTTTTCAAATATCTCCAAAAATATTTTTGCTACAACCTATTATCATATATCGCCAGAATCTGTGCATTCCCAGTGATCACAAAAAACATGTAGAATCGCTCTATCTCTTCTAGTTTAGCCAGAAAACGCGTTTAAAGTTTTGCAAGTGATTTTTTTAAATATCTCCAAAAATATGTTTGCTACAACCTATTATCATATATCGCCAGAATCTGTGCATTCCCAGTGATCACAAAAAACACGTAGAATCGCTCTATCTCTTCTAGTTTAGCCAGAAAACGCGTTTAAAGTTTTGCAAGTGATTTTTTCAAATATCTCCAAAAATATTTTTGCTACAACCTATTATCATATATCGCCAGAATCTGTGCATTCCCAGTGATCACAAAAAAACACGTAGAATCGCTCTATCTCTTCTAGTTTAGCCAGAAAATGCGTTTAAAGTTTTGCAAGTGATTTTTTTAAATATCTCCAAAAATATTTTTGCTACAACCTATTATCATATATCGGCAGAATCTGTGCATTCCCAGTGATCACAAAAAACACGTAGAATCGCTCTATCTCTTCTCGTTTAGCCAGAAAACGCGTTTAAAGTTTTGCAAGTGATTTTTTCAAATATCTCCAAAAATATTTTTGCTACAACCTATTATCATATATTGGCAGAATCTGTGCATTCCCAGTGATCACAAAAAACATGTAGAATCGCTCTATCTCTTCTAGTTTAGCCAGAAAACGCGTTTAAAGTTTTGCAAGTGATTTTTTCAAATATCTCCAAAAATATTTTTGCTACAACCTATTATCATATATCGCCAGAATCTGTGCATTCCCAGTGATCACAAAAAACACGTAGAATCGCTCTATCTCTTCTAGTTTAGCCAGAAAACGCGTTTAAAGTTTTGCAAGTGATTTTTTCAAATATCTCCAAAAATATTTTTGCTACAACCTATTATCATATATTGGCAGAATCTGTGCATTCCCAGTGATTACAAAAAACATGTAGAATCGCTCTATCTCTTCTAGTTTAGCCAGAAAACGCGTTTAAAGTTTTGCAAGTGATTTTTTTAAATATCTCCAAAAATATTTTTGCTACAACCTATTATCATATATCGGCAGAATCTGTGCATTCCCAGTGATCACGAAAAACACGTAGAATCGCTCTATCTCTTCTAGTTTAGCCAGAAAACGCGTTTAAAGTTTTGCAAGTGATTTTTTCAAATATCTCCAAAAATATTTTTGCTACAACCTATTATCATATATTGCCAGAATCTGTGCATTCCCAGTGATCACAAAAAACACGTAGAATCGCTCTATCTCTTCTAGTTTAGCCAGAAAACGCGTTTAAAGTTTTGCAAGTGATTTTTTTAAATATCTCCAAAAATATTTTTGCTACAAACTATTATCATATATCGCCAGAATCTGTGCATTCCCAGTGATCACAAAAAACACGTAGAATCGCTCTATCTCTTCTAGTTTAGCCAGAAAACGCGTTTAAAGTTTTGCAAGTGATTTTTGCAAATATCTCCAAAAATATTTTTGCTACAACCTATTATCATATATCGCCAGAATTTGTGCATTCCCAGTGATCACAAAAAACATGTAGAATCGCTCTATCTCTTCTAGTTTAGCCAGAAAACGCGTTTAAAGTTTTGCAAGTGATTTTTTTAAATATCTCCAAAAATATTTTTGCTACAACCTATTATCATATATCGCCAGAATCTGTGCATTCCCAGTGATCACAAAAAACACGTAGAATCGCTCTATCTCTTCTAGTTTAGCCAGAAAACGCGTTTAAAATTTTGCAAGTGATTTTTTTAAATATCTACAAAAATATTTTTGCTACAACCTATTATCATATATCGCCAGAATCTGTGCATTCCCAGTGATCACAAAAAACACGTAGAATCGCTCTATCTCTTCTAGTTTAGCCAGAAAACGCGTTTAAAGTTTTGCAAGTGATTTTTTCAAATATCTCCAAAAATATTTTTGCTACAACCTATTATCATATATCGCCAGAATCTGTGCATTCCCAGTGATCACAAAAAACATGTAGAATCGCTCTATCTCTTCTAGTTTAGCCAGAAAACGCGTTTAAAGTTTTGCAAGTGATTTTTTTAAATATCTCCAAAAATATTTTTGCTACAACCTATTATCATATATCGCCAGAATCTGTGCATTCCCAGTGATCACAAAAAACACGTAGAATCGCTCTATCTCTTCTAGTTTAGCCAGAAAACGCGTTTAAAGTTTTGCAAGTGATTTTTTCAAATATCTCCAAAAATATTTTTGCTACAACCTATTATCATATATCGCCAGAATCTGTGCATTCCCAGTGATCACAAAAAACACGTAGAATCGCTCTATCTCTTCTAGTTTAGCCGGAAAACGCGTTTAAAGTTTTGCAAGTGATTTTTTCAAATATCTCCAAAAATATTTTTGCTACAACCTATTATCATATATCGCCAGAATCTGTGCATTCCCAGTGATCACAAAAAACACGTAGAATCGCTCTATCTCTTCTAGTTTAGCCAGAAAACGCGTTTAAAGTTTTGCAAGTGATTTTTTTAAATATCTCCAAAAATATTTTTGCTACAACCTATTATCATATATCGGCAGAATCTGTGCATTCCCAGTGATCACAAAAAACACGTAGAATCGCTCTATCTCTTCTAGTTTAGCCAGAAAACGCGTTTAAAGTTTTGCAAGTGATTTTTTCAAATATCTCCAAAAATATTTTTGCTACAACCTATTATCATATATCGCCAGAATCTGTGCATTCCCAGTGATCACAAAAAACACGTAGAATCGCTCTATCTCTTCTAGTTTAGCCAGAAAACGCGTTTAAAGTTTTGCAAGTGATTTTTTCAAATATCTCCAAAAATATTTTTGCTACAACCTATTATCATATATTGGCAGAATTTGTGCATTCCCAGTGATTACAAAAAACATGTAGAATCGCTCTATCTCTTCTAGTTTAGCCAGAAAACGCGTTTAAAGTTTTGCAAGTGATTTTTTTAAATATCTCCAAAAATATTTTTGCTACAACCTATTATCATATATCGGCAGAATCTGTGCATTCCCAGTGATCACGAAAAACACGTAGAATCGCTCTATCTCTTCTAGTTTAGCCAGAAAACGCGTTTAAAGTTTTGCAAGTGATTTTTTCAAATATCTCCAAAAATATTTTTGCTACAACCTATTATCATATATCGGCAGAATCTGTGCATTCCCAGTGATCACGAAAAACACGTAGAATCGCTCTATCTCTTCTAGTTTAGCCAGAAAACGCGTTTAAAGTTTTGCAAGTGATTTTTTCAAATATCTCCAAAAATATTTTTGCTACAACCTATTATCATATATTGCCAGAATCTGTGCATTCCCAGTGATCACAAAAAACACGTAGAATCGCTCTATCTCTTCTAGTTTAGCCAGAAAACGCGTTTAAAGTTTTGCAAGTGATTTTTTTAAATATCTCCAAAAATATTTTTGCTACAAACTATTATCATATATCGCCAGAATCTGTGCATTCCCAGTGATCACAAAAAACACGTAGAATCGCTCTATCTCTTCTAGTTTAGCCAGAAAACGCGTTTAAAGTTTTGCAAGTGATTTTTGCAAATATCTCCAAAAATATTTTTGCTACAACCTATTATCATATATCGCCAGAATTTGTGCATTCAGAGTGATCACAAAAAACATGTAGAATCGC
Organism: Condylostylus longicornis; assembly: GCF_029603195.1. Classification (NCBI taxonomy): domain Eukaryota; kingdom Metazoa; phylum Arthropoda; class Insecta; order Diptera; family Dolichopodidae; genus Condylostylus; species Condylostylus longicornis. Next base: position 60,127 of record NW_026578220.1, on the reverse strand, counting down.
TCTATCTCTTCTAGTTTAGCCAGAAAACGCGTTTAAAGTTTTGCAAGTGATTTTTTTAAATATCTCCAAAAATATTTTTGCTACAACCTATTATCATATATCGCTAGAATCTGTGCATTCCCAGTGATCACAAAAAACACGTAGAATCGCTCTATCTCTTCTAGTTTAGCCAGAAAACGCGTTTAAAGTTTTGCAAGTGATTTTTTCAAATATCTCCAAAAATATTTTTGCTACAACCTATTATCATATATCGCCAGAATCTGTGCATTCCCAGTGATCACAAAAAACACGTAGAATCGCTCTATCTCTTCTAGTTTAGCCGGAAAACGCGTTTAAAGTTTTGCAAGTGATTTTTTCAAATATCTCCAAAAATATTTTTGCTACAACCTATTATCATATATCGCCAGAATCTGTGCATTCCCAGTGATCACAAAAAACACGTAGAATCGCTCTATCTCTTCTAGTTTAGCCAGAAAACGCGTTTAAAGTTTTGCAAGTGATTTTTTTAAATATCTCCAAAAATATTTTTGCTACAACCTATTATCATATATCGCCAGAATCTGTGCATTCCCAGTGATCACAAAAAACACGTAGAATCGCTCTATCTCTTCTAGTTTAGCCAGAAAACGCGTTTAAAGTTTTGCAAGAGATTTTTTCAAATATCTCCAAAAATATTTTTGCTACAACCTATTATCATATATCGCCAGAATCTGTGCATTCCCAGTGATCACAAAAAACACGTAGAATCGCTCTATCTCTTCTAGTTTAGCCAGAAAACGCGTTTAAAGTTTTGCAAGTGATTTTTTCAAATATCTCCAAAAATATTTTTGCTACAACCTATTATCGTATATTGGCAGAATCTGTGCATTCCCAGTGATTACAAAAAACATGTAGAATCGCTCTATCTCTTCTAGTTTAGCCAGAAAACGCGTTTAAAGTTTTGCAAGTGATTTTTTTAAATATCTCCAAAAATATTTTTGCTACAACCTATTATCATATATCGGCAGAATCTGTGCATTCCCAGTGATCACGAAAAACACGTAGAATCGCTCTATCTCTTCTAGTTTAGCCAGAAAACGCGTTTAAAGTTTTGCAAGTGATTTTTTCAAATATCTCCAAAAATATTTTTGCTACAACCTATTATCATATATTGCCAGAATCTGTGCATTCCCAGTGATCACAAAAAACACGTAGAATCGCTCTATCTCTTCTAGTTTAGCCAGAAAACGCGTTTAAAGTTTTGCAAGTGATTTTTTTAAATATCTCCAAAAATATTTTTGCTACAAACTATTATCATATATCGCCAGAATCTGTGCATTCCCAGTGATCACAAAAAACACGTAGAATCGCTCTATCTCTTCTAGTTTAGCCAGAAAACGCGTTTAAAGTTTTGCAAGTGATTTTTGCAAATATCTCCAAAAATATTTTTGCTACAACCTATTATCATATATCGCCAGAATTTGTGCATTCCCAGTGATCACAAAAAACATGTAGAATCGCTCTATCTCTTCTAGTTTAGCCAGAAAACGCGTTTAAAGTTTTGCAAGTGATTTTTTTAAATATCTCCAAAAATATTTTTGCTACAACCTATTATCATATATCGCCAGAATCTGTGCATTCCCAGTGATCACAAAAAACACGTAGAATCGCTCTATCTCTTCTAGTTTAGCCAGAAAACGCGTTTAAAGTTTTGCAAGTGATTTTTTTAAATATCTACAAAAATATTTTTGCTACAACCTATTATCATATATCGCCAGAATCTGTGCATTCCCAGTGATCACAAAAAACACGTAGAATCGCTCTATCTCTTCTAGTTTAGCCAGAAAACGCGTTTAAAGTTTTGCAAGTGATTTTTTCAAATATCTCCAAAAATATTTTTGCTACAACCTATTATCATATATCGCCAGAATCTGTGCATTCCCAGTGATCACAAAAAACATGTAGAATCGCTCTATCTCTTCTAGTTTAGCCAGAAAACGCGTTTAAAGTTTTGCAAGTGATTTTTTTAAATATCTCCAAAAATATTTTTGCTACAACCTATTATCATATATCGCCAGAATCTGTGCATTCCCAGTGATCACAAAAAACACGTAGAATCGCTCTATCTCTTCTAGTTTAGCCAGAAAACGCGTTTAAAGTTTTGCAAGTGATTTTTTCAAATATCTCCAAAAATATTTTTGCTACAACCTATTATCATATATCGCCAGAATCTGTGCATTCCCAGTGATCACAAAAAACACGTAGAATCGCTCTATCTCTTCTAGTTTAGCCAGAAAACGCGTTTAAAGTTTTGCAAGTGATTTTTTCAAATATCTCCAAAAATATTTTTGCTACAACCTATTATCATATATCGCCAGAATTTGTGCATTCCCAGTGATCACAAAAAACACGTAGAATCGCTCTATCTCTTCTAGTTTAGCCAGAAAATGCGTTTAAAGTTTTGCAAGTGATTTTTTTAAATATCTCCAAAAATATTTTTGCTACAACCTATTATCATATATCGGCAGAATCTGTGCATTCCCAGTGATCACAAAAAACACGTAGAATCGCTCTATCTCTTCTCGTTTAGCCAGAAAACGCGTTTAAAGTTTTGCAAGTGATTTTTTCAAATATCTCCAAAAATATTTTTGCTACAACCTATTATCATATATTGGCAGAATCTGTGCATTCCCAGTGATCACAAAAAACATGCAGAATCGCTCTATCTCTTCTAGTTTAGCCAGAAAACGCGTTTAAAGTTTTGCAAGTGATTTTTTCAAATATCTCCAAAAATATTTTTGCTACAACCTATTATCATATATCGCCAGAATCTGTGCATTCCCAGTGATCACAAAAAACACGTAGAATCGCTCTATCTCTTCTAGTTTAGCCAGAAAACGCGTTTAAAGTTTTGCAAGTGATTTTTTTAAATATCTCCAAAAATATTTTTGCTACAACCTATTATCATATATCGCTAGAATCTGTGCATTCCCAGTGATCACAAAAAACACGTAGAATCGCTCTATCTCTTCTAGTTTAGCCAGAAAACGCGTTTAAAGTTTTGCAAGTGATTTTTTCAAATATCTCCAAAAATATTTTTGCTACAACCTATTATCATATATCGCCAGAATCTGTGCATTCCCAGTGATCACAAAAACACGTAGAATCGCTCTATCTCTTCTAGTTTAGCCGAGAAAACGCGTTTAAAGTTTTGCAAGTGATTTTTTTAAATATCTCCAAAAATATTTTTGCTACAACCTATTATCATATATCGGCAGAATCTGTGCATTCCCAGTGATCACAAAAAACACGTAGAATCGCTCTATCTCTTCTAGTTTAGCCAGAAAACGCGTTTAAAGTTTTGCAAGTGATTTTTTTAAATATCTCCAAAAATATTTTTGCTACAACCTATTATCATATATCCGCAGAATCTGTGCATTCCCAGTGATCACAAAAAACACGTAGAATCGCTCTATCTCTTCTAGTTTAGCCAGAAAACGCGTTTAAAGTTTTGCAAGTGATTTTTTTAAATATCTCCAAAAATATTTTTGCTACAACCTATTATCATATATCGGCAGAATCTGTGCATTCCCAGTGATCACAAAAAACACGTAGAATCGCTCTATCTCTTCTAGTTTAGCCAGAAAACGCGTTTAAAGCTTTGCAAGTGATTTTTTTAAATATCTCCAAAAATATTTTTGCTACAACCTATTATCATATATCGGCAGAATCTGTGCATTCCCAGTGATCACAAAAAACACGTAGAATCGCTCTATCTCTTCTAGTTTAGCCAGAAAACGCGTTTAAAGTTTTGCAAGTGATTTTTTTAAATATCTCCAAAAATATTTTTGCTACAACCTATTATCATATATCGGCAGAATGTGTGCATTCCCAGTGATTACAAAAAACACGTAGAATCGCTCTATCTCTTCTAGTTTAGCCAGAAAACGCGTTTAAAGTTTTGCAAGTGATTTTTTTAAATATCTCCAAAAATATTTTTGCTACAACCTATTATCATATATCGGCAGAATCTGTGCATTCCCAGTGATCACAAAAAACACGTAGAATCGCTCTATCTCTTCTATTTTAGCCAGAAAACGCGTTTAAAGTTTTGCAAGTGATTTTTTTAAATATCTCCAAAAATATTTTTGCTACAACCTATTATCATATATCGGCAGAATCTGTGCATTCCCAGTGATCACAAAAAACACGTAGAATCGCTCTATCTCTTCTAGTTTAGCCAGAAAACGCGTTTAAAGTTTTGCAAGTGATTTTTTTAAATATCTCCAAAAATATTTTTGCTACAACCTATTATCATATATCGGCAGAATCTGTGCATTCCCAGTGATCACAAAAAACACGTAGAATCGCTCTATCTCTTCTAGTTTAGCCAGAAAACGCGTTTAAAGCTTTGCAAGTGATTTTTTTAAATATCTCCAAAAATATTTTTGCTACAACCTATTATCATATATCGGCAGAATCTGTGCATTCCCAGTGATCACAAAAAACACGTAGAATCGCTCTATCTCTTCTAGTTTAGCCAGAAAACGCGTTTAAAGTTTTGCAAATGATTTTTTTAAATATCTCCAAAAATATTTTTGCTACAACCTATTGTCATATATCGGCAGAATCTGTGCATTCCCAGTGATCACAAAAAACACGTAGAACCGCTCTATCTCTTCTAGTTTAGCCAGAAAACGCGTTTAAAGTTTTGCAAGTGATTTTTTTAAATATCTCCAAAAATATTTTTGCTACAACCTATTATCATATATCGGCAGAATCTGTGCATTCCCAGTGATCACAAAAAACACGTAGAATCGCTCTATCTCTTCTAGTTTAGCCAGAAAACGCGTTTAAAGTTTTGCAAGTGATTTTTTTAAATATCTCCAAAAATATTTTTGCTACAACCTATTGTCATATATCGGCAGAATCTGTGCATTCCCAGTGATCACAAAAAACACGTAGAATCGCTCTATCTCTTTTAGTTTAGCCAGAAAACACGTTTAAAGTTTTGCAAGTGATTTTTTTAAATATCTCCAAAAATATTTTTGCTACAACGTATTATCATATACCGGCAGAATCTGTGCATTCCCAGTGATCACAAAAAACACGTAGAATCGCTCTATCTCTTCTAGTTTAGCCAGAAAACGCGTTTAAAGTTTTGCAAGTGATTTTTTTAAATATCTCCAAAAATATTTTTGCTACAACCTATTATCATATATCGGCAGAATCTGTGCATTCCCAGTGATCACAAAAAACACGTAGAATCGCTCTATCTCTTCTAGTTTAGCCAGAAAACGCGTTTAAAGTTTTGCAAGTGATTTTTTTAAATATCTCCAAAAACATTTTTGCTACAACGTATTATCATATATCAGCAGAATCTGTGCATTCCCAGTGATCACAAAAAACACGTAGAATCGCTCTATCTCTTCTAGTTTAGCCAGAAAACGCGTTTAAAGTTTTGCAAGTGATTTTTTTAAATATCTCCAAAAATATTTTTGCTACAACCTATTATCATATATCGGCAGAATCTGTGCATTCCCAGTGATCACAAAAAACACGTAGAATCGCTCTATCTCTTCTAGTTTAGCCAGAAAACGCGTTTAAAGTTTTGCAAGTGATTTTTTTAAATATCTCCAAAAATATTTTTGCTACAACGTATTATCATATATCAGCAGAATCTGTGCATTGCCAGTGATCACAAAAAACACGTAGAATCGCTCTATCTCTTCTAGTTTAGCCAGAAAACGCGTTTAAAGTTTTGCAAGTGATTTTTTTAAATATCTCCAAAAATATTTTTGCTACAACCTATTATCATATATCGGCAGAATCTGTGCATTCCCAGTGATCACAAAAAACACGTAAAATCGCTCTATCTCTTCTAGTTTAGCCAGAAAACGCGTTTAAAGTTTTGCAAGTGATTTTTTTAAATATCTCCAAAAATATTTTTGCTACAACCTATTATCATATATCGGCAGAATCTGTGCATTCCCAGTGATCACAAAAAACACGTAGAATCGCTCTATCTCTTCTAGTTTAGCCAGAAAACGCGTTTAAAGTTTTGCAAATGATTTTTTTAAATATCTCCAAAAATATTTTTGCTACAACCTATTATCATATATCGGCAGAATCTGTGCATTCCCAGTGATCACAAAAAACACGTAGAATCGCTCTATCTCTTCTAGTTTAGCCAGAAAACGCGTTTAAAGTTTTGCAAATGATTTTTTTAAATATCTCCAAAAGTATTTTTGCTACAACCAATTATCATATATCGGCAGAATCTGTGCATTCCCAGTGATCACAAAAAACACGTAGAATCGCTCTATCTCTTCTAGTTTAGCCAGAAAACGCGTTTAAAGTTTTGCAAGTGATTTTTTTAAATATCTCCAAAAATATTTTTGCTACAACCTATTATCATATATCGGCAGAATCTGTGCATTCCCAGTGATCACAAAAAACACGTAGAATCGCTCTATCTCTTTTAGTTTAGCCAGAAAACACGTTTAAAGTTTTGCAAGTGATTTTTTTAAATATCTCCAAAAATATTTTTGCTACAACGTATTATCATATACCGGCAGAATCTGTGCATTCCCAGTGATCACAAAAAACACGTAGAATCGCTCTATCTCTTCTAGTTTAGCCAGAAAACGCGTTTAAAGTTTTGCAAGTGATTTTTTTAAATATCTCCAAAAATATTTTTGCTACAACCTATTATCATATATCGGCAGAATCTGTGCATTCCCAGTGATCACAAAAAACACGTAGAATCGCTCTATCTCTTCTAGTTTAGCCAGAAAACGCGTTTAAAGTTTTGCAAGTGATTTTTTTAAATATCTCCAAAAACATTTTTGCTACAACGTATTATTATATATCAGCAGAATCTGTGCATTCCCAGTGATCACAAAAAACACGTAGAATCGCTCTATCTCTTCTAGTTTAGCCAGAAAACGCGTTTAAAGTTTTGCAAGTGATTTTTTTAAATATCTCCAAAAATATTTTTGCTACAACCTATTATCATATATCGGCAGAATCTGTGCATTCCCAGTGATCACAAAAAACACGTAGAATCGCTCTATCTCTTCTAGTTTAGCCAGAAAACGCGTTTAAAGTTTTGCAAGTGATTTTTTTAAATATCTCCAAAAATATTTTTGCTACAACGTATTATCATATATCAGCAGAATCTGTGCATTACCAGTGATCACAAAAAACACGTAGAATCGCTCTATCTCTTCTAGTTTAGCTAGAAAACGCGTTTAAAGTTTTGCAAATGATTTTTTTAAATATCTCCAAAAGTATTTTTTCTACAACCAATTATAATATATCGGCAGAATCTGTGCATTCCCAGTGATCACAAAAAACACGTAGAATCGCTCTATCTCTTCTAGTTTAGCCAGAAAACGCGTTTAAAGTTTTGCAAGTGATTTTTTTAAATATCTCCAAAAATATTTTTGCTACAACCTATTATCATATATCGGCAGAATCTGTGCATTCCCAGTGATCACAAAAAACACGTAGAATCGCTCTATCTCTTTTAGTTTAGCCAGAAAACACGTTTAAAGTTTTGCAAGTGATTTTTTTAAATATCTCCAAAAATATTTTTGCTACAACGTATTATCATATACCGGCAGAATCTGTGCATTCCCAGTGATCACAAAAAACACGTAGAATCGCTCTATCTCTTCTAGTTTAGCCAGAAAACGCGTTTAAAGTTTTGCAAGTGATTTTTTTAAATATCTCCAAAAATATTTTTGCTACAACGTATTATCATATATCAGCAGAATCTGTGCATTCCCAGTGATCACAAAAAACACGTAGAATCGCTCTATCTCTTCTAGTTTAGCCAGAAAACGCGTTTAAAGTTTTGCAAGTGATTTTTTTAAATATCTCCAAAAATATTTTTGCTACAACCTATTATCATATATCGGCAGAATCTGTGCATTCCCAGTGATCACAAAAAACACGTAGAATCGCTCTATCTCTTCTAGTTTAGCCAGAAAACGCGTTTAAAGTTTTGCAAATGATTTTTTTAAATATCTCCAAAAGTATTTTTGCTACAACCAATTATCATATATCGGCAGAATCTGTGCATTCCCAGTGATCACAAAAAACACGTAGAATCGCTCTATCTCTTCTAGTTTAGCCAGAAAACGCGTTTAAAGTTTTGCAAGTGATTTTTTTAAATATCTCCAAAAATATTTTTGCTACAACCTATTATCATATATCGGCAGAATCTGTGCATTCCCAGTGATCACAAAAAACACGTAGAATCGCTCTATCTCTTCTAGTTTAGCCAGAAAACGCGTTTAAAGTTTTGCAAATGATTTTTTTAAATATCTCCAAAAGTATTTTTGCTACAACCAATTATCATATATCGGCAGAATCTGTGCATTCCCAGTGATCACAAAAAACACGTAGAATCGCTCTATCTCTTCTAGTTTAGCCAGAAAACGCGTTTAAAGTTTTGCAAGTGATTTTTTTAAATATCTCCAAAAATATTTTTGCTACAACCTATTATCATATATCGGCAGAATCTGTGCATTCCCAGTGATCACAAAAAACACGTAGAATCGCTCTATCTCTTCTAGTTTAGCCAGAAAACGCGTTTAAAGTTTTGCAAGTGATTTTTTTAAATATCTCCAAAAATATTTTTGCTACAACGTATTATCATATACCGGCAGAATCTGTGCATTCCCAGTGATCACAAAAAACACGTAGAATCGCTCTATCTCTTCTAGTTTAGCCAGAAAACGCGTTTAAAGTTTTGCAAGTGATTTTTTTAAATATCTCCAAAAATATTTTTGCTACAACCATATTATCATATATCGGCAGAATCTGTGCATTCCCAGTGATCACAAAAAACACGTAGAATCGCTCTATCTCTTCTAGTTTAGCCAGAAAACGCGTTTAAAGTTTTGCAAGTGATTTTTTTAAATATCTCCAAAAATATTTTTGCTACAACCTATTATCATATATCGGCAGAATCTGTGCATTCCCAGTGATCACAAAAAACACGTAGAATCGCTCTATCTCTTCTAGTTTAGCCAGAAAACGCGTTTAAAGTTTTGCAAGTGATTTTTTTAAATATCTCCAAAAATATTTTTGCTACAACCTATTATCATATATCGGCAGAATCTGTGCATTCCCAGTGATCACAAAAAACACGTAGAATCGCTCTATCTCTTCTAGTTTAGCCAGAAAACGCGTTTAAAGTTTTGCAAATGATTTTTTTAAATATCTCCAAAAGTATTTTTGCTACAACCTATTATCATATATCGGCAGAATCTGTGCATTCCCAGTGATCACAAAAAACACGTAGAATCGCTCTATCTCTTTTAGTTTAGCCAGAAAACACGTTTAAAGTTTTGCAAGTGATTTTTTTAAATATCTCCAAAAATATTTTTGCTACAACGTATTATCATATACCGGCAGAATCTGTGCATTCCCAGTGATCACAAAAAACACGTAGAATCGCTCTATCTCTTCTAGTTTAGCCAGAAAACGCGTTTAAAGTTTTGCAAGTGATTTTTTTAAATATCTCCAAAAATATTTTTGCTACAACCTATTATCATATATCGGCAGAATCTGTGCATTCCCAGTGATCACAAAAAACACGTAGAATCGCTCTATCTCTTTTAGTTTAGCCAGAAAACACGTTTAAAGTTTTGCAAGTGATTTTTTTAAATATCTCCAAAAATATTTTTGCTACAACGTATTATCATATACCGGCAGAATCTGTGCATTCCCAGTGATCACAAAAAACACGTAGAATCGCTCTATCTCTTCTAGTTTAGCCAGAAAACGCGTTTAAAGTTTTGCAAGTGATTTTTTTAAATATCTCCAAAAATATTTTTGCTACAACCTATTATCATATATCGGCAGAATCTGTGCATTCCCAGTGATCACAAAAAACACGTAGAATCGCTCTATCTCTTCTAGTTTAGCCAGAAAACGCGTTTAAAGTTTTGCAAGTGATTTTTTTAAATATCTCCAAAAATATTTTTGCTACAACGTATTATCATATATCAGCAGAATCTGTGCATTGCCAGTGATCACAAAAAACACGTAGAATCGCTCTATCTCTTCTAGTTTAGCCAGAAAACGCGTTTAAAGTTTTGCAAGTGATTTTTTTAAATATCTCCAAAAATATTTTTGCTACAACCTATTATCATATATCGGCAGAATCTGTGCATTCCCAGTGATCACAAAAAACACGTAGAATCGCTCTATCTCTTCTAGTTTAGCCAGAAAACGCGTTTAAAGTTTTGCAAGTGATTTTTTTAAATATCTCCAAAAATATTTTTGCTACAACCTATTATCATATATCGGCAGAATCTGTGCATTCCCAGTGATCACAAAAAACACGTAGAATCGCTCTATCTCTTCTAGTTTAGCCAGAAAACGCGTTTAAAGTTTTGCAAGTGATTTTTTTAAATATCTCCAAAAATATTTTTGCTACAACCTATTATCATATATCGGCAGAATCTGTGCATTCCCAGTGATCACAAAAAACACGTAGAATCGCTCTATCTCTTCTAGTTTAGCCAGAAAACGCGTTTAAAGTTTTGCAAATGATTTTTTTAAATATCTCCAAAAGTATTTTTGCTACAACCTATTATCATATATCGGCAGAATCTGTGCATTCCCAGTGATCACAAAAAACACGTAGAATCGCTCTATCTCTTCTAGTTTAGCCAGAAAACGCGTTTAAAGTTTTGCAAGTGATTTTTTTAAATATCTCCAAAAATATTTTTGCTACAACCATATTATCATATATCGGCAGAATCTGTGCATTCCCAGTGATCACAAAAAACACGTAGAATCGCTCTATCTCTTCTAGTTTAGCCAGAAAACGCGTTTAAAGTTTTGCAAGTGATTTTTTTAAATATCTCCAAAAATATTTTTGCTACAACCTATTATCATATATCGGCAGAATCTGTGCATTCCCAGTGATCACAAAAAACACGTAGAATCGCTCTATCTCTTCTAGTTTAGCCAGAAAACGCGTTTAAAGTTTTGCAAGTGATTTTTTTAAATATCTCCAAAAATATTTTTGCTACAACCTATTATCATATATCGGCAGAATCTGTGCATTCCCAGTGATCACAAAAAACACGTAGAATCGCTCTATCTCTTCTAGTTTAGCCAGAAAACGCGTTTAAAGTTTTGCAAATGATTTTTTTAAATATCTCCAAAAGTATTTTTGCTACAACCTATTATCATATATCGGCAGAATCTGTGCATTCCCAGTGATCACAAAAAACACGTAGAATCGCTCTATCTCTTTTAGTTTAGCCAGAAAACACGTTTAAAGTTTTGCAAGTGATTTTTTTAAATATCTCCAAAAATATTTTTGCTACAACGTATTATCATATACCGGCAGAATCTGTGCATTCCCAGTGATCACAAAAAACACGTAGAATCGCTCTATCTCTTCTAGTTTAGCCAGAAAACGCGTTTAAAGTTTTGCAAGTGATTTTTTTAAATATCTCCAAAAATATTTTTGCTACAACCTATTATCATATATCGGCAGAATCTGTGCATTCCCAGTGATCACAAAAAACACGTAGAATCGCTCTATCTCTTTTAGTTTAGCCAGAAAACACGTTTAAAGTTTTGCAAGTGATTTTTTTAAATATCTCCAAAAATATTTTTGCTACAACGTATTATCATATACCGGCAGAATCTGTGCATTCCCAGTGATCACAAAAAACACGTAGAATCGCTCTATCTCTTCTAGTTTAGCCAGAAAACGCGTTTAAAGTTTTGCAAGTGATTTTTTTAAATATCTCCAAAAATATTTTTGCTACAACCTATTATCATATATCGGCAGAATCTGTGCATTCCCAGTGATCACAAAAAACACGTAGAATCGCTCTATCTCTTCTAGTTTAGCCAGAAAACGCGTTTAAAGTTTTGCAAGTGATTTTTTTAAATATCTCCAAAAATATTTTTGCTACAACGTATTATCATATATCAGCAGAATCTGTGCATTCCCAGTGATCACAAAAAACACGTAGAATCGCTCTATCTCTTCTAGTTTAGCCAGAAAACGCGTTTAAAGTTTTGCAAGTGATTTTTTTAAATATCTCCAAAAATATTTTTGCTACAACCTATTATCATATATCGGCAGAATCTGTGCATTCCCAGTGATCACAAAAAACACGTAGAATCGCTCTATCTCTTCTAGTTTAGCCAGAAAACGCGTTTAAAGTTTTGCAAGTGATTTTTTTAAATATCTCCAAAAATATTTTTGCTACAACCTATTATCATATATCGGCAGAATCTGTGCATTCCCAGTGATCACAAAAAACACGTAGAATCGCTCTATCTCTTCTAGTTTAGCCAGAAAACGCGTTTAAAGTTTTGCAAGTGATTTTTTTAAATATCTCCAAAAATATTTTTGCTACAACCTATTATCATATATCGGCAGAATCTGTGCATTCCCAGTGATCACAAAAAACACGTAGAATCGCTCTATCTCTTTTAGTTTAGCCAGAAAACACGTTTAAAGTTTTGCAAGTGATTTTTTTAAATATCTCCAAAAATATTTTTGCTACAAGCTATTATCATATATCGGCAGAATCTGTGCATTCCCAGTGATCACAAAAAACACGTAGAATCGCTCTATCTCTTCTAGTTTAGCCAGAAAACGCGTTTAAAGTTTTGCAAGTGATTTTTTTAAATATCTCCAAAAATATTTTTGCTACAACCTATTATCATATATTGGCAGAATCTGTGCATTCCCAGTGATCACAAAAAACACGTAGAATCGCTCTATATCTTCTAGTTTAGCCAGAAAACGCGTTTAAAGTTTTGCAAGTGATTTTTTTAAATATCTCCAAAAATATTTTTGCTACAACCTATTATCATATATCGGCAGAATCTGTGCATTCCCAGAGATCACAAAAAACACGTAGAATCGCTCTATCTCTTCTAGTTTAGCCAGAAAACGCGTTTAAAGTTTTGCAAGTGATTTTTTTAAATATCTCCAAAAATATTTTTGCTACAACCTATTATCATATATCGGCAGAATCTGTGCATTCCCAGTGATCACAAAAAACACGTAGAATCGCTCTATCTCTTCTAGTTTAGCCAGAAAACGCGTTTAAAGTTTTGCAAGTGATTTTTTTAAATATCTCCAAAAATATTTTTGCTACAACCTATTATCATATATCGGCAGAATCTGTGCATTCCCAGTGATCACAAAAAACACGTAGAATCGCTCTATCTCTTCTAGTTTAGCCAGAAAACGCGTTTAAAGTTTTGCAAGTGATTTTTTTAAATATCTCCAAAAATATTTTTGCTACAACCTATTATCATATATCGGCAGAATCTGTGCATTCCCAGTGATCACAAAAAACACGTAGAATCGCTCTATCTCTTCTAGTTTAGCCAGAAAACGCGTTTAAAGTTTTGCAAGTGATTTTTTTAAATATCTCCAAAAATATTTTTGCTACAACCTATTATCATATATCGGCAGAATCTGTGCATTCCCAGGGATCACAAAAAACACGTAGAATCGCTCTATCTCTTCTACTTTAGCCAGAAAACGCGTTTAAAGTTTTGCAAGTGATTTTTTTAAATATCTCCAAAAATATTTTTGCTACAACCTATTATCATATATCGGCAGAATCTGTGCATTCCCAGTGATCACAAAAAACACGTAGAATCGCTCTATCTCTTCTACTTTAGCCAGAAAACGCGTTTAAAGTTTTGCAAGTGATTTTTTTAAATATCTCCAAAAATATTTTTGCTACAACCTATTATCATATATCGGCAGAATCTGTGCATTCCCAGTGATCACAAAAAACACGTAGAATCGCTCTATCTCTTCTAGTTTAGCCAGAAAACGCGTTTAAAGTTTTGCAAATGATTTTTTTAAATATCTCCAAAAATATTTTTGCTACAACCTATTATCATATATCGGCAGAATCTGTGCATTCCCAGTGATCACAAAAAACACGTAGAATCGCTCTATCTCTTCTAGTTTAGCCAGAAAACGCGTTTAAAGTTTTGCAAGTGATTTTTTTAAATATCTCCAAAAATATTTTTGCTACAACCTATTATCATATATTGGCAGAATCTGTGCATTCCCAGTGATCACAAAAAACACGTAGAATCGCTCTATATCTTCTAGTTTAGCCAGAAAACGCGTTTAAAGTTTTGCAAGTGATTTTTTTAAATATCTCCAAAAATATTTTTGCTACAACCTATTATCATATATCGGCAGAATCTGTGCATTCCCAGTGATCACAAAAAACACGTAGAATCGCTCTATCTCTTCTAGTTTAGCCAGAAAACGCGTTTAAAGTTTTGCAAGTGATTTTTTTAAATATCTCCAAAAATATTTTTGCTACAACCTATTATCATATATCGGCAGAATCTGTGCATTCCCAGTGATCACAAAAAACACGTAGAATCGCTCTATCTCTTCTAGTTTAGCCAGAAAACGCGTTTAAAGTTTTGCAAGTGATTTTTTTAAATATCTCCAAAAATATTTTTGCTACAACCTATTATCATATATCGGCAGAATCTGTGCATTCCCAGTGATCACAAAAAACACGTAGAATCGCTCTATCTCTTCTAGTTTAGCCAGAAAACGCGTTTAAAGTTTTGCAAGTGATTTTTTTAAATATCTCCAAAAATATTTTTGCTACAACCTATTATCATATATCGGCAGAATCTGTGCATTCCCAGTGATCACAAAAAACACGTAGAATCGCTCTATCTCTTCTAGTTTAGCCAGAAAACGCGTTTAAAGTTTTGCAAGTGATTTTTTTAAATATCTCCAAAAATATTTTTGCTACAACCTATTATCATATATCGGCAGAATCTGTGCATTCCCAGTGATCACAAAAAACACGTAGAATCGCTCTATCTCTTCTAGTTTAGCCAGAAAACGCGTTTTAAAGTTTTGCAAGTGATTTTTTTAAATATCTCCAAAAATATTTTTGCTACAACCTATTATCATATATCGGCAGAATCTGTGCATTCCCAGTGATCACAAAAAACACGTAGAATCGCTCTATCTCTTCTAGTTTAGCCAGAAAACGCGTTTAAAGTTTTGCAAGTGATTTTTTTAAATATCTCCAAAAATATTTTTGCTACAACCTATTATCATATATCAGCAGAATCTGTGCATTCCCAGTGATCACAAAAAACACGTAGAATCGCTCTATCTCTTCTAGTTTAGCCAGAAAACGCGTTTAAAGTTTTGCAAGTGATTTTTTTAAATATCTCCAAAAATATTTTTGCTACAACCTATTATCATATATCGGCAGAATCTGTGCATTCCCAGTGATCACAAAAAACACGTAGAATCGCTCTATCTCTTCTAGTTTAGCCAGAAAACGCGTTTAAAGTTTTGCAAGTGATTTTTTTAAATATCTCCAAAAATATTTTTGCTACAACCTATTATCATATATCGGCAGAATCTGTGCATTCCCAGTGATCACAAAAAACACGTAGAATCGCTCTATCTCTTCTAGTTTAGCCAGAAAACGCGTTTAAAGTTTTGCAAGTGATTTTTTTAAATATCTCCAAAAATATTTTTGCTACAACCTATTATCATATATCGGCAGAATCTGTGCATTCCCAGTGATCACAAAAAACACGTAGAATCGCTCTATCTCTTTTAGTTTAGCCAGAAAACACGTTTAAAGTTTTGCAAGTGATTTTTTTAAATATCTCCAAAAATATTTTTGCTACAACCTATTATCATATATTGGCAGAATATGTGCATTCCCAGTGATCACAAAAAACACGTAGAATCGCTCTATCTCTTCTAGTTTAGCCAGAAAACGCGTTTAAAGTTTTGCAAGTGATTTTTTTAAATATCTCCAAAAATATTTTTGCTACAACCTATTATCATATATCGGCAGAATCTGTGCATTCCCAGTGATCACAAAAAACACGTAGAATCGCTCTATATCTTCTAGTTTAGCCAGAAAACGCGTTTAAAGTTTTGCAAGTGATTTTTTTAAATATCTCCAAAAATATTTTTGCTACAACCTATTATCATATATCGGCAGAATCTGTGCATTCCCAGAGATCACAAAAAACACGTAGAATCGCTCTATCTCTTCTAGTTTAGCCAGAAAACGCGTTTAAAGTTTTGCAAGTGATTTTTTTAAATATCTCCAAAAATATTTTTGCTACAACCTATTATCATATATCGGCAGAATCTGTGCATTCCCAGTGATCACAAAAAACACGTAGAATCGCTCTATCTCTTCTAGTTTAGCCAGAAAACGCGTTTAAAGTTTTGCAAATGATTTTTTTTAAATATCTCCAAAAATATTTTTGCTACAACCTATTATCATATATCGGCAGAATCTGTGCATTCCCAGTGATCACAAAAAACACGTAGAATCGCTCTATCTCTTCTAGTTTAGCCAGAAAACGCGTTTAAAGTTTTGCAAGTGATTTTTTTAAATATCTCCAAAAATATTTTTGCTACAACCTATTATCATATATTGGCAGAATCTGTGCATTCCCAGTGATCACAAAAAACACGTAGAATCGCTCTATCTCTTCTAGTTTAGCCAGAAAACGCGTTTAAAGTTTTGCAAGTGATTTTTTTAAATATCTCCAAAAATATTTTTGCTACAACCTATTATCATATATCGGCAGAATCTGTGCATTCCCAGGGATCACAAAAAACACGTAGAATCGCTCTATCTCTTCTACTTTAGCCAGAAAACGCGTTTAAAGTTTTGCAAGTGATTTTTTTTAAATATCTCCAAAAATATTTTTGCTACAACCTATTATCATATATCGGCAGAATCTGTGCATTCCCAGTGATCACAAAAAACACGTAGAATCGCTCTATCTCTTCTAGTTTAGCCAGAAAACGCGTTTAAAGTTTTGCAAATGATTTTTTTAAATATCTCCAAAAATATTTTTGCTACAACCTATTATCATATATCGGCAGAATCTGTGCATTCCCAGTGATCACAAAAAACACGTAGAATCGCTCTATCTCTTTTAGTTTAGCCAGAAAACACGTTTAAAGTTTTGCAAGTGATTTTTTTAAATATCTCCAAAAATATTTTTGCTACAACCTATTATCATATATTGGCAGAATCTGTGCATTCCCAGTGATCACAAAAAACACGTAGAATCGCTCTATCTCTTCTAGTTTAGCCAGAAAACGCGTTTAAAGTTTTGCAAGTGATTTTTTTAAATATCTCCAAAAATATTTTTGCTACAACCTATTATCATATATCGGCAGAATCTGTGCATTCCCAGTGATCACAAAAAACACGTAGAATCGCTCTATATCTTCTAGTTTAGCCAGAAAACGCGTTTAAAGTTTTGCAAGTGATTTTTTTAAATATCTCCAAAAATATTTTTGCTACAACCTATTATCATATATCGGCAGAATCTGTGCATTCCCAGAGATCACAAAAAACACGTAGAATCGCTCTATCTCTTCTAGTTTAGCCAGAAAACGCGTTTAAAGTTTTGCAAGTGATTTTTTTAAATATCTCCAAAAATATTTTTGCTACAACCTATTATCATATATCGGCAGAATCTGTGCATTCCCAGTGATCACAAAAAACACGTAGAATCGCTCTATCTCTTCTAGTTTAGCCAGAAAACGCGTTTAAAGTTTTGCAAATGATTTTTTTAAATATCTCCAAAAATATTTTTGCTACAACCTATTATCATATATCGGCAGAATCTGTGCATTCCCAGTGATCACAAAAAACACGTAGAATCGCTCTATCTCTTCTAGTTTAGCCAGAAAACGCGTTTAAAGTTTTGCAAGTGATTTTTTTAAATATCTCCAAAAATATTTTTGCTACAACCTATTATCATATATTGGCAGAATCTGTGCATTCCCAGTGATCACAAAAAACACGTAGAATCGCTCTATCTCTTCTAGTTTAGCCAGAAAACGCGTTTAAAGTTTTGCAAGTGATTTTTTTAAATATCTCCAAAAATATTTTTGCTACAACCTATTATCATATATCGGCAGAATCTGTGCATTCCCAGGGATCACAAAAAAACACGTAGAATCGCTCTATCTCTTCTACTTTAGCCAGAAAACGCGTTTAAAGTTTTGCAAGTGATTTTTTTAAATATCTCCAAAAATATTTTTGCTACAACCTATTATCATATATCGGCAGAATCTGTGCATTCCCAGTGATCACAAAAAACACGTAGAATCGCTCTATCTCTTCTAGTTTAGCCAGAAAACGCGTTTAAAGTTTTGCAAATGATTTTTTTAAATATCTCCAAAAATATTTTTGCTATAACCTATTATCATATATCGGCAGAATCTGTGCATTCCCAGTGATCACAAAAAACACGTAGAATCGCTCTATCTCTTCTAGTTTAGCCAGAAAACGCGTTTAAAGTTTTGCAAGTGATTTTTTTAAATATCTCCAAAAATATTTTTGCTACAACCTATTATCATATATTGGCAGAATCTGTGCATTCCCAGTGATCACAAAAAACACGTAGAATCGCTCTATATCTTCTAGTTTAGCCAGAAAACGCGTTTAAAGTTTTGCAAGTGATTTTTTTAAATATCTCCAAAAATATTTTTGCTACAACCTATTATCATATATCGGCAGAATCTGTGCATTCCCAGAGATCACAAAAAACACGTAGAATCGCTCTATCTCTTCTAGTTTAGCCAGAAAACGCGTTTAAAGTTTTGCAAGTGATTTTTTTAAATATCTCCAAAAATATTTTTGCTACAACCTATTATCATATATCGGCAGAATCTGTGCATTCCCAGTGATCACAAAAAACACGTAGAATCGCTCTATCTCTTCTAGTTTAGCCAGAAAACGCGTTTAAAGTTTTGCAAGTGATTTTTTTAAATATCTCCAAAAATATTTTTGCTACAACCTATTATCATATATCGGCAGAATCTGTGCATTCCCAGTGATCACAAAAAACACGTAGAATCGCTCTATCTCTTCTAGTTTAGCCAGAAAACGCGTTTAAAGTTTTGCAAGTGATTTTTTTAAATATCTCCAAAAATATTTTTGCTACAACCTATTATCATATATCGGCAGAATCTGTGCATTCCCAGTGATCACAAAAAACACGTAGAATCGCTCTATCTCTTCTAGTTTAGCCAGAAAACGCGTTTAAAGTTTTGCAAGTGATTTTTTTAAATATCTCCAAAAATATTTTTGCTACAACCTATTATCATATATCGGCAGAATCTGTGCATTCCCAGGGATCACAAAAAACACGTAGAATCGCTATATCTCTTCTACTTTAGCCAGAAAACGCGTTTAAAGTTTTGCAAGTGATTTTTTTAAATATCTCCAAAAATATTTTTGCTACAACCTATTATCATATATCGGCAGAATCTGTGCATTCCCAGTGATCACAAAAAACACGTAGAATCGCTCTATCTCTTCTACTTTAGCCAGAAAACGCGTTTAAAGTTTTGCAAGTGATTTTTTTAAATATCTCCAAAAATATTTTTGCTACAACCTATTATCATATATCGGCAGAATCTGTGCATTCCCAGTGATCACAAAAAACACGTAGAATCGCTCTATCTCTTCTAGTTTAGCCAGAAAACGCGTTTAAAGTTTTGCAAATGATTTTTTTAAATATCTCCAAAACTATTTTTGCTACAACCTATTATCATATATCGGCAGAATCTGTGCATTCCCAGTGATCACAAAAAACACGTAGAATCGCTCTATCTCTTCTAGTTTAGCCAGAAAACGCGTTTAAAGTTTTGCAAGTGATTTTTTTAAATATCTCCAAAAATATTTTTGCTACAACCTATTATCATATATTGGCAGAATCTGTGCATTCCCAGTGATCACAAAAAACACGTAGAATCGCTCTATATCTTCTAGTTTAGCCAGAAAACGCGTTTAAAGTTTTGCAAGTGATTTTTTTAAATATCTCCAAAAATATTTTTGCTACAACCTATTATCATATATCGGCAGAATCTGTGCATTCCCAGAGATCACAAAAAACACGTAGAATCGCTCTATCTCTTCTAGTTTAGCCAGAAAACGCGTTTAAAGTTTTGCAAGTGATTTTTTTAAATATCTCCAAAAATATTTTTGCTACAACCTATTATCATATATCGGCAGAATCTGTGCATTCCCAGTGATCACAAAAAACACGTAGAATCGCTCTATCTCTTCTAGTTTAGCCAGAAAACGCGTTTAAAGTTTTGCAAGTGATTTTTTTAAATATCTCCAAAAATATTTTTGCTACAACCTATTATCATATATCGGCAGAATCTGTGCATTCCCAGTGATCACAAAAAACACGTAGAATCGCTCTATCTCTTCTAGTTTAGCCAGAAAACGCGTTCAAAGTTTTGCAAGTGATTTTTTTAAATATCTCCAAAAATATTTTTGCTACAACCTATTATCATATATCGGCAGAATCTGTGCATTCCCAGTGATCACAAAAAACACGTAGAATCGCTCTATCTCTTCTAGTTTAGCCAGAAAACGCGTTTAAAGTTTTGCAAGTGATTTTTTTAAATATCTCCAAAAATATTTTTGCTACAACCTATTATCATATATCGGCAGAATCTGTGCATTCCCAGGGATCACAAAAAACACGTAGAATCGCTCTATCTCTTCTACTTTAGCCAGAAAACGCGTTTAAAGTTTTGCAAGTGATTTTTTTAAATATCTCCAAAAATATTTTTGCTACAACCTATTATCATATATCGGCAGAATCTGTGCATTCCCAGTGATCACAAAAAACACGTAGAATCGCTCTATCTCTTCTAGTTTAGCCAGAAAACGCGTTTAAAGTTTTGCAAATGATTTTTTTAAATATCTCCAAAAATATTTTTGCTACAACCTATTATCATATATCGGCAGAATCTGTGCATTCCCAGTGATCACAAAAAACACGTAGAATCGCTCTATCTCTTCTAGTTTAGCCAGAAAACGCGTTTAAAGTTTTGCAAGTGATTTTTTTAAATATCTCCAAAAATATTTTTGCTACAACCTATTATCATATATCGGCAGAATCTGTGCATTCCCAGTGATCACAAAAAACACGTAGAATCGCTCTATCTCTTCTAGTTTAGCCAGAAAACGCGTTTAAAGTTTTGCAAGTGATTTTTTTAAATATCTCCAAAAATATTTTTGCTACAAGCTATTATCATATATCGGCAGAATCTGTGCATTCCCAGAGATCACAAAAAACACGTAGAATCGCTCTATCTCTTCTAGTTTAGCCAGAAAACGCGTTTAAAGTTTTGCAAGTGATTTTTTTAAATATCTCCAAAAATATTTTTGCTACAACCTATTATCATATATCGGCAGAATCTGTGCATTCCCAGTGATCACAAAAAACACGTAGAATCGCTCTATCTCTTCTAGTTTAGCCAGAAAACGCGTTTAAAGTTTTGCAAGTGATTTTTTTAAATATCTCCAAAAATATTTTTGCTACAACCTATTATCATATATCGGCAGAATCTGTGCATTCCCAGTGATCACAAAAAACACGTAGAATCGCTCTATCTCTTCTAGTTTAGCCAGAAAACGCGTTTAAAGTTTTGCAAATGATTTTTATAAATATCTCCAAAAATATTTTTGCTACAACCTATTATCATATATCGGCAGAATCTGTGCATTCCCAGTGATCACAAAAAACACGTAGAATCGCTCTATCTCTTCTAGTTTAGCCAGAAAACGCGTTTAAAGTTTTGCAAGTGATTTTTTTAAATATCTCCAAAAATATTTTTGCTACAACCTATTATCATATATCGGCAGAATCTGTGCATTCCCAGTGATCACAAAAAACACGTAGAATCGCTCTATCTCTTCTAGTTTAGCCAGAAAACGCGTTTAAAGTTTTGCAAATGATTTTTTTAAATATCTCCAAAAATATTTTTGCTACAAGCTATTATCATATATCGGCAGAATCTGTGCATTCCCAGTGATCACAAAAAACACGTAGAATCGCTCTATCTCTTCTAGTTTAGCCAGAAAACGCGTTTAAAGTTTTGCAAGTGATTTTTTTAAATATCTCCAAAAATATTTTTGCTACAACCTATTATCATATATCGGCAGAATCTGTGCATTCCCAGTGATCACAAAAAACACGTAGAATCGCTCTATCTCTTCTAGTTTAGCCAGAAAACGCGTTTAAAGTTTTGCAAGTGATTTTTTTAAATATCTCCAAAAATATTTTTGCTACAACCTTTTATCATATATCGGCAGAATCTGTGCATTCCCAGTGATCACAAAAAACACGTAGAATCGCTCTATCTCTTCTAGTTTAGCCAGAAAACGCGTTTAAAGTTTTGCAAATGATTTTTTTAAATATCTCCAAAAATATTTTTGCTACAACCTATTATCATATATCGGCAGAATCTGTGCGTAGAATCGCTCTATCTCTTCTAGTTTAGCCAGAAAACGCGTTTAAAGTTTTGCAAATGATTTTTTTAAATATCTCCAAAAATATTTTTGCTACAACCTATTATCATATATCGGCAGAATCTGTGCATTCCCAGTGATCACAAAAAACACGTAGAATCGCTCTATCTCTTCTAGTTTAGCCAGAAAACGCGTTTAAAGTTTTGCAAATGGTTTTTTTAAATATCTCCAAAAATATTTTTGCTACAACCTTTTATAATATATCGGCAGAATCTGTGCATTCCCAGTGATCACAAAAAACACGTAGAATCGCTCTATCTCTTCTAGTTTAGCCAGAAAACGCGTTTAAAGTTTTGCAAATGATTTTTTTAAATATCTCCAAAAATATTTTTGCTACAACCTATTATCATATATCGGCAGAATTTGTGCATTCCCAGTGATCACAAAAAACACGTAGAATCGCTCTATCTCTTCTAGTTTAGCCAGAAAACGCGTTTAAAGTTTTGCAAATGATTTTTTTAAATATCTCCAAAAATATTTTTGCTGCAACCTATTATCATATATCGGCAGAATCTGTGCATTCCCAGTGATCACAAAAAACACGTAGAATCGCTCTATCTCTTCTAGTTTAGCCAGAAAACGCGTTTAAAGTTTTGCAAGTGATTTTTTTAAATATCTCCAAAAATATTTTTGCTACAACCTATTATCATATATCGGCAGAATCTGTGCATTCCCAGTGATCACAAAAAACACGTAGAATCGCTCTATCTCTTCTAGTTTAGCCAGAAAACGCGTTTAAAGTTTTGCAAATGATTTTTTTAAATATCTCCAAAAATATTTTTGCTACAACCTATTATCCATACAACCATCATATATCGGCAGAATCTGTGCATTCCCAGTGATCACATAAAACACGTAGAATCGCTCTATCTCTTCTAGTTTAGCCAGAAAACGCGTTTAAGTTTTGCAAATGATTTTTTTAAATATCTCCAAAAATATTCTTGCTACAACCTATTATCATATATCGGCAGAATCTGTGCATTCCCAGTGATCACAAAAAACACGTAGAATCGCTCTATCTCTTCTAGTTTAGCCAGAAAACGCGTTTAAAGTTTTGCAAATGATTTTTTTAAATATCTCCAAAAATATTTTTGCTACAACCTATTATCATATATCGGCAGAATCTGTGCATTCCCAGTGATCACAAAAAACACGTAGAATCGCTCTATCTCTTCTAGTTTAGCCAGAAAATGTGTTTAAAGTTTTGCAAATGATTTTTTTAAATATCTCCAAAAATATTTTTGCTACAACCTATTATCATATATCGGCAGAATCTGTGCATTCAAAGTGATCACAAAAAACACGTAGAATCGCTCTATCTCTTCTAGTTTAGCCAGAAAACGCGTTTAAAGTTTTGCAAATGATTTTTTTAAATATCTCCAAAAATATTTTTGCTACCACCTATTATCCATACAACCATCATATATCGGCAGAATCTGTGCATTCCCAGTGATCACAAAAAACACGTAGAATCGCTCTATCTCTTCTAGTTTAGCCAGAAAACGCGTTTAAAGTTTTGCAAATGATTTTTTTAAATATCTCCAAAAATATTTTTGCTACAACCTATTATCATATATCGGCAGAATCTGTGCATTCCCAGTGATCACAAAAAACACGTAGAATCGCTCTATCTCTTCTAGTTTAGCCAGAAAACGCGTTTAAAGTTTTGCAAGTGATTTTTTTAAATATCTCCAAAAATATTTTTGCTACAACCTATTATCATATATCGGCAGAATCTGTGCATTCCCAGTGATCACAAAAAACACATAGAATCGCTCTATCTCTTCTAGTTTAGCCAGAAAACGCGTTTAAGGTTTTGCAAATGATTTTTTTAAATATCTCCAAAAATATTTTTGCTACAACCTATTATCATATATCGGCAGAATTTGTGCATTCCCAGTGATCACAAAAAACACGTAGAATCGCTCTATCTCTTCTAGTTTAGCCAGAAAACGCGTTTAAAGTTTTGCAAATGATTTTTTTAAATATCTCCAAAAATATTTTTGCTACAACCTATTATCATATATCGGCAGAATTTGTGCATTCCCAGTGATCACAAAAAACACGTAGAATCGCTCTATCTCTTCTAGTTTAGCCAGAAAACGCGTTTAAAGTTTTGCAAATGATTTTTTTAAATATCTCCAAAAATATTTTTGCTACCACCTATTATCCATACAACCATCATATATCGGCAGAATCTGTGCATTCCCAGTGATCACAAAAAACACGTAGAATCGCTCTATCTCTTCTAGTTTAGCCAGAAAACGCGTTTAAAGTTTTGCAAATGATTTTTTTAAATATCTCCAAAAATATTTTTGCTACAACCTATTATCATATATCGGCAGAATCTGTGCATTCCCAGTGATCACAAAAAACACGTAGAATCGCTCTATCTCTTCTAGTTTAGCCAGAAAACGCGTTTAAAGTTTTGCAAGTGATTTTTTTAAATATCTCCAAAAATATTTTTGCTACAACCTATTATCATATATCGGCAGAATCTGTGCATTCCCAGTGATCACAAAAAACACATAGAATCGCTCTATCTCTTCTAGTTTAGCCAGAAAACGCGTTTAAGGTTTTGCAAATGATTTTTTTAAATATCTCCAAAAATATTTTTGCTACAACCTATTATCATATATCGGCAGAATTTGTGCATTCCCAGTGATCACAAAAAACACGTAGAATCGCTCTATCTCTTCTAGTTTAGCCAGAAAACGCGTTTAAAGTTTTGCAAATGATTTTTTTAAATATCTCCAAAAATATTTTTGCTACAACCTATTATCATATATCGGCAGAATTTGTGCATTCCCAGTGATCACAAAAAACACGTAGAATCGCTCTATCTCTTCTAGTTTAGCCAGAAAACGCGTTTAAAGTTTTGCAAATGATTTTTTTAAATATCTCCAAAAATATTTTTGCTACAATCTATTATCATATATCGGCAGAATCTGTGCATTCCCAGTGATCACAAAAAACACGTAGAATCGCTCTATCTCTTCTAGTTTAGCCAGAAAACGCGTTTAAAGTTTTGCAAGTGATTTTTTAAATATCTCCAAAAATATTTTTGCTACAACCTATTATCATATATCGGCAGAATCTGTGCATTCCCAGTGATCACAAAAAATACGTAGAATCGCTCTATCTCTTCTAGTTTAGCCAGAAAACGCGTTTAAAGTTTTGCAAATGATTTTTTTAAATATCTCCAAAAATATTTTTGCTACAACCTATTATCCATACAACCATCATATATCGGCAGAATCTGTGCATTTCCAGTGATCACAAAAAACACGTAGAATCGCTCTATCTCTTCTAGTTTAGCCAGAAAACGCGTTTAAAGTTTTGCAAATGATTTTTTTAAATATCTCCAAAAATATTTTTGCTACAACCTATTATCATATATCGGCAGAATCTGTGCATTCCCAGTGATCACAAAAAACACATAGAATCGCTCTATCTCTTCTAGTTTAGCCAGAAAACGCGTTTAAAGTTTTGCAAATGATTTTTTTAAATATCTCCAAAAATATTTTTGCTACAACCTATTATCATATATCGGCAGAATTTGTGCATTCCCAGTGATCACAAAAAACACGTAGAATCGCTCTATCTCTTCTAGTTTAGCCAGAAAACGCGTTTAAAGTTTTGCAAATGATTTTTTTAAATATCTCCAAAAATATTTTTGCTACAACCTATTATCATATATCGGCAGAATCTGTGCATTCCCAGTGATCACAAAAAACACGTAGAATCGCTCTATCTCTTCTAGTTTAGCCAGAAAATGTGTTTAAAGTTTTGCAAATGATTTTTTTAAATATCTCCAAAAATATTTTTGCTACAACCTATTATCATATATCGGCAGAATCTGTGCATTCCCAGTGATCACAAAAAACACGTAGAATCGCTCTATCTCTTCTAGTTTAGCCAGAAAACGCGTTTAAAGTTTTGCAAAGGATTTTTATAAATATCTCCAAAAATATTTTTGCTACAACCTATTATCATATATCGGCAAAATCTGTGCATTCCCAGTGATCACAAAAAACACGTAGAATCGCTCTATCTCTTCTAGTTTAGCCAGAAAACGCGTTTAAAGTTTTGCAAATGATTTTTTTAAATATCTCCAAAAATATTTTTGCTACAACCTATTATCATATATCGGCAGAATCTGTGCATTCCCAGTGATCACAAAAAACACGTAGAATCGCTCTATCTCTTCTAGTTTAGCCAGAAAACGCGTTTAAAGTTTTGCAAGTGATTTTTTTAAATATCTCCAAAAATATTTTTGCTACAACCTATTATCATATATCGGCAGAATCTGTGCATTCCCAGTGATCACAAAAAACACGTAGAATCGCTCTATCTCTTCTAGTTTAGCCAGAAAATGCGTTTAAAGTTTTGCAAATGATTTTTTTAAATATCTCCAAAAATATTTTTGCTACAACCTATTATCATACATCGGCAGAATCTGTGCATTCCCAGTGATCACAAAAAACACATAGAATCGATCTATCTCTTCTAGTTTAGCCAGAAAACGCGTCTAAAGTTTTGCAAATGATTTTTTTAAATATCTCCAAAAATATTTTTGCTACAACCTATTATCATATATCGGCAGAATTTGTGCATTCCCAGTGATCACAAAAAACACATAGAATCGCGCTATCTCTTCTAGTTTAGCCAGAAAACGCGTTTAAAGTTTTGCAAAGGATTTTTTTAAATATCTCCAAAAATATTTTTGCTACAACCTATTATCATATGTCGGCAGAATCTGTGCATTCCCAGTGATCACAAAAAACACGTAGAATCGCTCTACCTCTTCTAGTTTAGCCAGAAAACGCGTTTAAAGTTTTGCAAATGATTTTTTTAAATATCTCCAAAAATATTTTTGCTACAACCTATTATTATATATTGGCAGAATCTGTGCATTCCCAGTGATCACAAAAACACGTAGAATCGCTCTATCTCTTCTAGTTTAGCCAGAAAACGCGTTTAAAGTTTTTCAAATGATTTTTTTAAATATCTCCAAAAATATTTTTGCTACAACCTATTATCATATATCGGCAGAATCTGTGCATTCCCAGTGATCACAAAAAACACGTAGAATCGCTCTATCTCTTCTAGTTTAGCCAGAAAACGCGTTTAAAGTTTTGCAAATGATTTTTTTAAATATCTCCAAAAATATTTTTGCTACAACCTATTATCATATATCGGCAAAATCTGTGCATTCCCAGTGATCACAAAAAACACGTAGAATCGCTCTATCTCTTCTAGTTTAGCCAGAAAATGTGTTTAAAGTTTTGCAAATGATTTTTTTAAATATCTCCAAAAATATTTTTGCTACAAACTATTATCATATATCGGCAGAATCTGTCCATT
The DNA here is from genome assembly GCF_029603195.1 of Condylostylus longicornis. Lineage (NCBI taxonomy): Eukaryota > Metazoa > Arthropoda > Insecta > Diptera > Dolichopodidae > Condylostylus > Condylostylus longicornis. The sequence goes on along the minus strand of NW_026578220.1, from coordinate 32,381 downwards.
CCCAGTGATCACAAAAAACACGTAGAATCGCTCTATCTCTTCTAGTTTAGCCAGAAAACGCGTTTAAAGTTTTGCAAAGGATTTTTATAAATATCTCCAAAAATATTTTTGCTACAACCTATTATCATATATCGGCAAAATCTGTGCATTCCCAGTGATCACAAAAAACACGTAGAATCGCTCTATCTCTTCTAGTTTAGCCAGAAAACGCGTTTAAGGTTTTGCAAATGATTTTTTTAAATATCTCCAAAAATATTTTTGCTACAACCTATTATCATATATCGGCAGAATTTGTGCATTCCCAGTGATCACAAAAAACACGTAGAATCGCTCTATCTCTTCTAGTTTAGCCAGAAAACGCGTTTAAAGTTTTGCAAATGATTTTTTTAAATATCTCCAAAAATATTTTTGCTACAACCTATTATCATATATCGGCAGAATTTGTGCATTCCCAGTGATCACAAAAAACACGTAGAATCGCTCTATCTCTTCTAGTTTAGCCAGAAAACGCGTTTAAAGTTTTGCAAAGGATTTTTATAAATATCTCCAAAAATATTTTTGCTACAACCTATTATCATATATCGGCAAAATCTGTACATTCCCAGTGATCACAAAAAACACGTAGAATCGCTCTATCTCTTCTAGTTTAGCCAGAAAACGCGTTTAAGGTTTTGCAAATGATTTTTTTAAATATCTCCAAAAATATTTTTGCTACAACCTATTATCATATATCGGCAGAATCTGTGCATTCCCAGTGATCACAAAAAACACGTAGAATCGCTCTATCTCTTCTAGTTTAGCCAGAAAACGCGTTTAAAGTTTTGCAAGTGATTTTTTTAAATATCTCCAAAAATATTTTTGCTACAACCTATTATCATATATCGGCAGAATCTGTGCATTCCCAGTGATCACAAAAAACACATAGAATCGCTCTATCTCTTCTAGTTTAGCCAGAAAACGCGTTTAAGGTTTTGCAAATGATTTTTTTAAATATCTCCAAAAATATTTTTGCTACAACCTATTATCATATATCGGCAGAATTTGTGCATTCCCAGTGATCACAAAAAACACGTAGAATCGCTCTATCTCTTCTAGTTTAGCCAGAAAACGCGTTTAAAGTTTTGCAAATGATTTTTTTAAATATCTCCAAAAATATTTTTGCTACAACCTATTATCATATATCGGCAGAATTTGTGCATTCCCAGTGATCACAAAAAACACGTAGAATCGCTCTATCTCTTCTAGTTTAGCCAGAAAACGCGTTTAAAGTTTTGCAAATGATTTTTTTAAATATCTCCAAAAATATTTTTGCTACAATCTATTATCATATATCGGCAGAATCTGTGCATTCCCAGTGATCACAAAAAACACGTAGAATCGCTCTATCTCTTCTAGTTTAGCCAGAAAACGCGTTTAAAGTTTTGCAAGTGATTTTTTTAAATATCTCCAAAAATATTTTTGCTACAACCTATTATCATATATCGGCAGAATCTGTGCATTCCCAGTGATCACAAAAAATACGTAGAATCGCTCTATCTCTTCTAGTTTAGCCAGAAAACGCGTTTAAAGTTTTGCAAATGATTTTTTTAAATATCTCCAAAAATATTTTTGCTACAACCTATTATCCATACAACCATCATATATCGGCAGAATCTGTGCATTTCCAGTGATCACAAAAAACACGTAGAATCGCTCTATCTCTTCTAGTTTAGCCAGAAAACGCGTTTAAAGTTTTGCAAATGATTTTTTTAAATATCTCCAAAAATATTTTTGCTACAACCTATTATCATATATCGGCAGAATCTGTGCATTCCCAGTGATCACAAAAAACACATAGAATCGCTCTATCTCTTCTAGTTTAGCCAGAAAACGCGTTTAAAGTTTTGCAAATGATTTTTTTAAATATCTCCAAAAATATTTTTGCTACAACCTATTATCATATATCGGCAGAATTTGTGCATTCCCAGTGATCACAAAAAACACGTAGAATCGCTCTATCTCTTCTAGTTTAGCCAGAAAACGCGTTTAAAGTTTTGCAAATGATTTTTTTAAATATCTCCAAAAATATTTTTGCTACAACCTATTATCATATATCGGCAGAATCTGTGCATTCCCAGTGATCACAAAAAACACGTAGAATCGCTCTATCTCTTCTAGTTTAGCCAGAAAACGCGTTTAAAGTTTTGCAAATGATTTTTTTAAATATCTCCAAAAATATTTTTGCTACAACCTATTATCATATATCGGCAGAATCTGTGCATTCCCAGTGATCACAAAAAACACGTAGAATCGCTCTATCTCTTCTAGTTTAGCCAGAAAACGCGTTTAAAGTTTTGCAAAGGATTTTTATAAATATCTCCAAAAATATTTTTGCTACAACCTATTATCATATATCTGCAAAATCTGTGCATTCCCAGTGATCACAAAAAACACGTAGAATCGCTCTATCTCTTCTAGTTTAGCCAGAAAACGCGTTTAAAGTTTTGCAAATGATTTTTTTAAATATCTCCAAAAATATTTTTGCTACAACCTATTATCATATATCGGCAGAATCTGTGCATTCCCAGTGATCACAAAAAACACGTAGAATCGCTCTATCTCTTCTAGTTTAGCCAGAAAACGCGTTTAAAGTTTTGCAAGTGATTTTTTTAAATATCTCCAAAAATATTTTTGCTACAACCTATTATCATATATCGGCAGAATCTGTGCATTCCCAGTGATCACAAAAAACACGTAGAATCGCTCTATCTCTTCTAGTTTAGCCAAAAAACGCGTTTAAAGTTTTGCAAATGATTTTTTTAAATATCTCCAAAAATATTTTTGCTACAACCTATTATCATATATCGGCAGAATTTGTGCATTCCCAGTGATCACAAAAAACACGTAGCATCGCTCTATCTCTTCTAGTTTAGCCAGAAAACGCGTTTAAAGTTTTGCAAATGATTTTTTTAAATATCTCCAAAAATATTTTTGCTACAACCTATTATCATATATCGGCAGAATTTGTGCATTCCCAGTGATCACAAAAAACACGTAGAATCGCTCTATCTCTTCTAGTTTAGCCAGAAAACGCGTTTAAAGTTTTGCAAGTGATTTTTTTAAATATCTCCAAAAATATTTTTGCTACAACCTATTATCATATATCGGCAGAATCTGTGCATTCCCAGTGATCACAAAAAACACATAGAATCGCTCTATCTCTTCTAGTTTAGCCAGAAAACGCGTTTAAGGTTTTGCAAATGATTTTTTTAAATATCTCCAAAAATATTTTTGCTACAACCTATTATCATATATCGGCAGAATTTGTGCATTCCCAGTGATCACAAAAAACACGTAGAATCGCTCTATCTCTTCTAGTTTAGCCAGAAAACGCGTTTAAAGTTTTGCAAATGATTTTTTTAAATATCTCCAAAAATATTTTTGCTACAACCTATTATCATATATCGGCAGAATTTGTGCATTCCCAGTGATCACAAAAAACACGTAGAATCGCTCTATCTCTTCTAGTTTAGCCAGAAAACGCGTTTAAAGTTTTGCAAGTGATTTTTTTAAATATCTCCAAAAATATTTTTGCTACAACCTATTATCATATATCGGCAGAATCTGTGCATTCCCAGTGATCACAAAAAACACGTAGAATCGCTCTATCTCTTCTAGTTTAGCCAGAAAACGCGTTTAAAGTTTTGCAAATGATTTTTTTAAATATCTCCAAAAATATTTTTGCTACAACCTATTATCATATATCGGCAAAATCTGTGCATTCCCAGTGATCACAAAAAACACGTAGAATCGCTCTATCTCTTCTAGTTTAGCCAGAAAATGTGTTTAAAGTTTTGCAAATGATTTTTTTAAATATCTCCAAAAATATTTTTGCTACAAACTATTATCATATATCGGCAGAATCTGTGCATTCCCAGTGATCACAAAAAACACGTAGAATCGCTCTATCTCTTCTAGTTTAGCCAGAAAACGCGTTTAAAGTTTTGCAAAGGATTTTTATAAATATCTCCAAAAATATTTTTGCTACAACCTATTATCATATATCGGCAAAATCTGTGCATTCCCAGTGATCACAAAAAACACGTAGAATCGCTCTATCTCTTCTAGTTTAGCCAGAAAACGCGTTTAAAGTTTTGCAAGTGATTTTTTTAAATATCTCCAAAAATATTTTTGCTACAACCTATTATCATATATCGGCAGAATTTGTGCATTCCCAGTGATCACAAAAAACACGTAGAATCGCTCTATCTCTTCTAGTTTAGCCAGAAAACGCGTTTAAAGTTTTGCAAATGATTTTTTTAAATATCTCCAAAAATATTTTTGCTACAACCTATTATCATATATCGGCAGAATTTGTGCATTCCCAGTGATCACAAAAAACACGTAGAATCGCTCTATCTCTTCTAGTTTAGCCAGAAAACGCGTTTAAAGTTTTGCAAATGATTTTTTTAAATATCTCCAAAAATATTTTTGCTACAACCTATTATCCATACAACCATCATATATCGGCAGAATCTGTGCATTCCCAGTGATCACAAAAAACACGTAGAATCGCTCTATCTCTTCTAGTTTAGCCAGAAAACGCGTTTAAAGTTTTGCAAATGATTTTTTTAAATATCTCCAAAAATATTTTTGCTACAACCTATTATCATATATCGGCAGAATCTGTGCATTCCCAGTGATCACAAAAAACACATAGAATCGCTCTATCTCTTCTGGTTTAGCCAGAAAACGCGTTTAAAGTTTTGCAAATGATTTTTTTAAATATCTCCAAAAATATTTTTGCTACAACCTATTATCATATATCGGCAGAATTTGTGCATTCCCAGTGATCACAAAAAACACGTAAAATCGCTCTATCTCTTCTAGTTTAGCCAGAAAACGCGTTTAAAGTTTTTCAAATGATTTTTTTAAATATCTCCAAAAATATTTTTGCTACAACCTATTATCATATATCGGCAGAATCTGTGCATTCCCAGTGATCACAAAAAACACGTAGAATCGCTCTATCTCTTCTAGTTTAGCCAGAAAATGTGTTTAAAGTTTTGCAAATGATTTTTTTAAATATCTCCAAAAATATTTTTGCTACAACCTATTATCATATATCGGCAGAATCTGTGCATTCCCAGTGATCACAAAAAACACGTAGAATCGCTCTATCTCTTCTAGTTTAGCCAGAAAATGTGTTTAAAGTTTTTCAAATGATTTTTTTAAATATCTCCAAAAATATTTTTGCTACAACCTATTATCATATATCGGCAGAATCTGTGCATTCTCAGTGATCACAAAAAACACGTAGAATCGCTCTATCTCTTCTAGTTTAGCCAGAAAACGCGTTTAAAGTTTTGCAAATGATTTTTTTAAATATCTTCAAAAATATTTTTGCTACAACCTATTATCATATATCGGCAGAATCTGTGCATTCCCAGTGATCACAAAAAACACGTAGAATCGCTCTATCTCTTCTAGTTTAGCCAGAAAACGCGTTTAAAGTTTTGCAAGTGATTTTTTTAAATATCTCCAAAAATATTTTTGCTACAACCTATTATCATATATCGGCAGAATCTGTGCATTCCCAGTGATCACAAAAAACACGTAGAATCGCTCTATCTCTTCTAGTTTAGCCAGAAAATGCGTTTAAAGTTTTGCAAATGATTTTTTTAAATATCTCCAAAAATATTTTTGCTACAACCTATTATCATATATCGGCAGAATCTGTGCATTCCCAGTGATCACAAAAAACACATAGAATCGCTCTATCTCTTCTAGTTTAGCCAGAAAACGCGTCTAAAATTTTGCAAATGATTTTTTTAAATATCTCCAAAAATATTTTTGCTACAACCTATTGTCATATATCGGCAGAATTTGTGCATTCCCAGTGATCACAAAAAACACGTAGAATCGCTCTATCTCTTCTAGTTTAGCCAGAAAACGCGTTTAAAGTTTTGCAAATGATTTTTTTAAATATCTCCAAAAATATTTTTGCTACAACCTATTATCGTATATCGGCAGAATCTGTGCATTCCCAGTGATCACAAAAAACACATAGAATCGCGCTATCTCTTCTAGTTTAGCCAGAAAACGCGTTTAAAGTTTTGCAAATGATTTTTTTAAATATCTCCAAAAATATTTTTGCTACAACCTATTATCATATGTCGGCAGAATCTGTGCATTCCCAGTGATCACAAAAAACACGTAGAATCGCTCTATCTCTTCTAGTTTAGCCAGAAAACGCGTTTAAAGTTTTGCAAATGATTTTTTTAAATATCTCCAAAAATATTTTTGCTACAACCTATTATTATATATCGGCAGAATCTGTGCATTCCCAGTGATCACAAAAACACGTAGAATCGCTCTATCTCTTCTAGTTTAGCCAGAAAACGCGTTTAAAGTTTTGCAAATGATTTTTTTAAATATCTCCAAAAATATTTTTGCTACAACCTATTATCATATATCGGCAGAATCTGTGCATTCCCAGTGATCACAAAAAACACGTAGAATCGCTCTATCTCTTCTAGTTTAGCCAGAAAACGCGTTTAAAGTTTTGCAAATGATTTTTTTAAATATCTCCGAAAATATTTTTGCTACAACCTATTATCATATATCGGCAGAATCTGTGCATTCCCAGTGATCACAAAAAACACGTAGAATCGCTCTATCTCTTCTAGTTTAGCCAGAAAATGTGTTTAAAGTTTTGCAAATGATTTTTTTAAATATCTCCAAAAATATTTTTGCTACAACCTATTATCATATATCGGCAAAATCTGTGCATTCCCAGTGATCACAAAAAACACGTAGAATCGCTCTATCTCTTCTAGTTTTGCCAGAAAACGCGTTTAAAGTTTTGCAAATGATTTTTTTAAATATCTCCAAAAATATTTTTGCTACAACCTATTATCATATATCGGCAGAATCTGTGCATTCCCAGTGATCACAAAAAACACGTAGAATCGCTCTATCTCTTCTAGTTTAGCCAGAAAACGCGTTTAAAGTTTTGCAAGTGATTTTTTTAAATATCTCCAAAAATATTTTTGCTACAACCTATTATCATATATCGGCAGAATCTGTGCATTCTCAGTGATCACAAAAAACACGTAGAATCGCTCTATCTCTTCTAGTTTAGCCAGAAAACGCGTTTAAAGTTTTGCAAATGATTTTTTTAAATATCTCCAAAAATATTTTTGCTACAACCTATTATCATATATCGGCAGAATCTGTGCATTCCCAGTGATCACAAAAAACACGTAGAATCGCTCTATCTCTTCTAGTTTAGCCAGAAAACGCGTTTAAAGTTTTGCAAGTGATTTTTTTAAATATCTCCAAAAATATTTTTGCTACAACCTATTATCATATATCGGCAGAATCTGTGCATTCCCAGTGATCACAAAAAACACGTAGAATCGCTCTATCTCTTCTAGTTTAGCCAGAAAATGCGTTTAAAGTTTTGCAAATGATTTTTTTAAATATCTCCAAAAATATTTTTGCTACAACCTATTATCATATATCGGCAGAATCTGTGCATTCCCAGTGATCACAAAAAACACATAGAATCGCTCTATCTCTTCTAGTTTAGCCAGAAAACGCGTCTAAAATTTTGCAAATGATTTTTTTAAATATCTCCAAAAATATTTTTGCTACAACCTATTGTCATATATCGGCAGAATTTGTGCATTCCCAGTGATCACAAAAAACACATAGAATCGCGCTATCTCTTCTAGTTTAGCCAGAAAACGCGTTTAAAGTTTTGCAAATGATTTTTTTAAATATCTCCAAAAATATTTTTGCTACAACCTATTATCATATGTCGGCAGAATCTGTGCATTCCCAGTGATCACAAAAAACACGTAGAATCGCTCTATCTCTTCTAGTTTAGCCAGAAAACGCGTTTAAAGTTTTGCAAATGATTTTTTTAAATATCTCCAAAAATATTTTTGCTACAACCTATTATTATATATCGGCAGAATCTGTGCATTCCCAGTGATCACAAAAACACGTAGAATCGCTCTATCTCTTCTAGTTTAGCCAGAAAACGCGTTTAAAGTTTTGCAAATGATTTTTTTAAATATCTCCAAAAATATTTTTGCTACAACCTATTATCATATATCGGCAGAATCTGTGCATTCCCAGTGATCACAAAAAACACGTAGAATCGCTCTATCTCTTCTAGTTTAGCCAGAAAACGCGTTTAAAGTTTTGCAAATGATTTTTTTAAATATCTCCGAAAATATTTTTGCTACAACCTATTCTCATATATCGGCAGAATCTGTGCATTCCCAGTGATCACAAAAAACACGTAGAATCGCTCTATCTCTTCTAGTTTAGCCAGAAAACGCGTTTAAAATTTTGCAAATGATTTTTTTAAATATCTCCAAAAATATTTTTGCTACAACATTTTATCATATATCGGCAGAATCTGTGCATTCCCAGTGATCACAAAAAACACGTAGAATCGCTCTATCTCTTCTAGTTTAGCCAGAAAACGCGTTTAAAGTTTTGCAAATGATTTTTTTAAATATCTCCAAAAATATTTTTGCTACAACCTATTATCATATATCGGCAGAATTTGTGCATTCCCAGTGATCACAAAAAACACGTAGAATCGCTCTATCTCTTCTAGTTTAGCCAGAAAACGCGTTTAAAGTTTTGCAAGTGATTTTTTTAAATATCTCCAAAAATATTTTTGCTACAACCTATTATCATATATCGGCAGAATCTGTGCATTCCCAGTGATCACAAAAAACACGTAGAATCGCTCTATCTCTTCTAGTTTAGCCAGAAAACGCGTTTAAAGTTTTGCAAGTGATTTTTTTTGAATATCTCCAAAAATATTTTTGCTACAACCTATTATCATATATCGGCAGAATCTGTGCATTCCCAGTGATCACAAAAAACACGTAGAATCGCTCTATCTCTTCTAGTTTAGCCAGAAAACGCGTTTAAAGTTTTGCAAATGATTTTTTTAAATATCTCCAAAAATATTTTTGCTACAACCTATTATCCATACAACCATCATATATCGGCAGAATCTGTGCATTCCCAGTGATCACAAAAAACACGTAGAATCGCTCTATCTCGTCTAGTTTAGCCAGAAAACGCGTTTAAAGTTTTGCAAATGATTTTTTTAAATATCTCCAAAAATATTTTTGCTACAACCTATTATCATATATCGGCAGAATCTGTGCATTCCCAGTGATCACAAAAAACACATAGAATCGCTCTATCTCTTCTAGTTTAGCCAGAAAACGCGTTTAAAGTTTTGCAAATGATTTTTTTAAATATCTCCAAAAATATTTTTGCTACAACCTATTATCATATATCGGCAGAATTTGTGCATTCCCAGTGATCACAAAAAACACGTAGAATCGCTCTATCTCTTCTAGTTTAGCCAGAAAACGCGTTCAAAGTTTTGCAAATGATTTTTTTAAATATCTCCAAAAATATTTTTGCTACAACCTATTATCATATATCGGCAGAATCTGTGCATTCCCAGTGATCACAAAAAACACGTAGAATCGCTCTATCTCTTCTAGTTTAGCCAGAAAACGCGTTTAAAGTTTTGCAAGTGATTTTTTTTGAATATCTCCAAAAATATTTTTGCTACAACCTATTATCATATATCGGCAGAATCTGTGCATTCCCAGTGATCACAAAAAACACGTAGAATCGCTCTATCTCTTCTAGTTTAGCCAGAAAACGCGTTTAAAGTTTTGCAAATGATTTTTTTAAATATCTCCAAAAATATTTTTGCTACAACCTATTATCCATACAACCATCATATATCGGCAGAATCTGTGCATTCCCAGTGATCACAAAAAACACGTAGAATCGCTCTATCTCGTCTAGTTTAGCCAGAAAACGCGTTTAAAGTTTTGCAAATGATTTTTTTAAATATCTCCAAAAATATTTTTGCTACAACCTATTATCATATATCGGCAGAATCTGTGCATTCCCAGTGATCACAAAAAACACGTAGAATCGCTCTATCTCTTCTAGTTTAGCCAGAAAACGCGTTTAAAGTTTTGCAAATGATTTTTTTAAATATCTCCAAAAATATTTTTGCTACAACCTATTATCATATATCGGCAGAATCTGTGCATTCCCAGTGATCACAAAAAACACATAGAATCGCTCTATCTCTTCTAGTTTAGCCAGAAAACGCGTTTAAAGTTTTGCAAATGATTTTTTTAAATATCTCCAAAAATATTTTTGCTACAACCTATTATCATATATCGGCAGAATTTGTGCATTCCCAGTGATCACAAAAAACACGTAGAATCGCTCTATCTCTTCTAGTTTAGCCAGAAAACGCGTTTAAAGTTTTGCAAATGATTTTTTTAAATATCTCCAAAAATATTTTTGCTACAACCTATTATCATATATCGGCAGAATCTGTGCATTCCCAGTGATCACAAAAAACACGTAGAATCGCTCTATCTCTTCTAGTTTAGCCAGAAAATGTGTTTAAAGTTTTGCAAATGATTTTTTTAAATATCTCCAAAAATATTTTTGCTACAACCTATTATCATATATCGGCAGAATCTGTGCATTCCCAGTGATCACAAAAAACACGTAGAATCGCTCTATCTCTTCTAGTTTAGCCAGAAAACGCGTTCAAAGTTTTGCAAATGATTTTTTTAAATATCTCCAAAAATATTTTTGCTACAACCTTTTATCATATATCGGCAGAATCTGTGCATTCCCAGTGATCACAAAAAACACGTAGAATCGCTCTATCTCTTCTAGTTTAGCCAGAAAACGCGTTTAAAGTTTTGCAAATGATTTTTTTAAATATCTCCAAAAATATTTTTGCTACAACCTATTATCATATATCGGCAGAATTTGTGCATTCCCAGTGATCACAAAAAACACGTAGAATCGCTCTATCTCTTCTAGTTTAGCCAGAAAACGCGTTCAAAGTTTTGCAAATGATTTTTTTAAATATCTCCAAAAATATTTTTGCTACAACCTATTATCATATATCGGCAGAATCTGTGCATTCCCAGTGATCACAAAAAACACGTAGAATCGCTCTATCTCTTCTAGTTTAGCCAGAAAACGCGTTTAAAGTTTTGCAAGTGATTTTTTTTGAATATCTCCAAAAATATTTTTGCTACAACCTATTATCATATATCGGCAGAATCTGTGCATTCCCAGTGATCACAAAAAACACGTAGAATCGCTCTATCTCTTCTAGTTTAGCCAGAAAACGCGTTTAAAGTTTTGCAAATGATTTTTTTAAATATCTCCAAAAATATTTTTGCTACAACCTATTATCCATACAACCATCATATATCGGCAGAATCTGTGCATTCCCAGTGATCACAAAAAACACGTAGAATCGCTCTATCTCGTCTAGTTTAGCCAGAAAACGCGTTTAAAGTTTTGCAAATGATTTTTTTAAATATCTCCAAAAATATTTTTGCTACAACCTATTATCATATATCGGCAGAATCTGTGCATTCCCAGTGATCACAAAAAACACATAGAATCGCTCTATCTCTTCTAGTTTAGCCAGAAAACGCGTTTAAAGTTTTGCAAATGATTTTTTTAAATATCTCCAAAAATATTTTTGCTACAACCTATTATCATATATCGGCAGAATTTGTGCATTCCCAGTGATCACAAAAAATACGTAGAATCGCTCTATCTCTTCTAGTTTAGCCAGAAAACGCGTTTAAAGTTTTGCAAATGATTTTTTTAAATATCTCCAAAAATATTTTTGCTACAACCTATTATCATATATCGGCAGAATCTGTGCATTCCCAGTGATCACAAAAAACACGTAGAATCGCTCTATCTCTTCTAGTTTAGCCAGAAAACGCGTTTAAAGTTTTGCAAATGATTTTTTTAAATATCTCCAAAAATATTTTTGCTACAACCTATTATCATATATCGGCAGAATCTGTGCATTCCCAGTGATCACAAAAAACACATAGAATCGCTCTATCTCTTCTAGTTTAGCCAGAAAACGCGTTTAAAGTTTTGCAAATGATTTTTTTAAATATCTCCAAAAATATTTTTGCTACAACCTATTATCATATATCGGCAGAATTTGTGCATTCCCAGTGATCACAAAAAACACGTAGAATCGCTCTATCTCTTCTAGTTTAGCCAGAAAACGCGTTTAAAGTTTTGCAAATGATTTTTTTAAATATCTCCAAAAATATTTTTGCTACAACCTATTATCATATATCGGCAGAATCTGTGCATTCCCAGTGATCACAAAAAACACGTAGAATCGCTCTATCTCTTCTAGTTTAGCCAGAAAATGTGTTTAAAGTTTTGCAAATGATTTTTTTAAATATCTCCAAAAATATTTTTGCTACAACCTATTATCATATATCGGCAGAATCTGTGCATTCCCAGTGATCACAAAAAACACGTAGAATCGCTCTATCTCTTCTAGTTTAGCCAGAAAACGCGTTCAAAGTTTTGCAAATGATTTTTTTAAATATCTCCAAAAATATTTTTGCTACAACCTTTTATCATATATCGGCAGAATCTGTGCATTCCCAGTGATCACAAAAAACACGTAGAATCGCTCTATCTCTTCTAGTTTAGCCAGAAAACGCGTTTAAAGTTTTGCAAATGATTTTTTTAAATATCTCCAAAAATATTTTTGCTACAACCTATTATCATATATCGGCAGAATTTGTGCATTCCCAGTGATCACAAAAAACACGTAGAATCGCTCTATCTCTTCTAGTTTAGCCAGAAAACGCGTTTAAAGTTTTGCAAATGATTTTTTTAAATATCTCCAAAAATATTTTTGCTACAACCTATTATCATATATCGGCAGAATCTGTGCATTCCCAGTGATCACAAAAAACACGTAGAATCGCTCTATCTCTTCTAGTTTAGCCAGAAAACGCGTTTAAAGTTTTGCAAGTGATTTTTTTAAATATCTCCAAAAATATTTTTGCTACAACCTATTATCATATATCGGCAGAATCTGTGCATTCCCAGTGATCACAAAAAACACGTAGAATCGCTCTATCTCTTCTAGTTTAGCCAGAAAACGCGTTTAAAGTTTTGCAAATGATTTTTTTAAATATCTCCAAAAATATTTTTGCTACAACCTATTATCATATATCGGCAGAATTTGTGCATTCCCAGTGATCACAAAAAACACGTAGAATCGCTCTATCTCTTCTAGTTTAGCCAGAAAACGCGTTTAAAGTTTTGCAAATGATTTTTTTAAATATCTCCAAAAATATTTTTGCTACAACCTATTATCATATATCGGCAGAATCTGTGCATTCCCAGTGATCACAAAAAACACGTAGAATCGCTCTATCTCTTCTAGTTTAGCCAGAAAACGCGTTTAAAGTTTTGCAAATGATTTTTATAAATATCTCCAAAAATATTTTTGCTACAACCTATTATCATATATCGGCAAAATCTGTGCATTCCCAGTGATCACAAAAAACACGTAGAATCGCTCTATCTCTTCTAGTTTAGCCAGAAAACGCGTTTAAAGTTTTGCAAGTGACTTTTTCAAATATCTCCAAAAATATTTTTGCTACAACCTATTATCATATATCGGCAGAATCTGTGAATTCCCAGTGATCACAAAAAACACGTAGAATCGCTCTATCTCTTCTAGTTTAGCCAGAAAACGCGTTTAAAGTTTTGCAAATGATTTTTTTAAATATCTCCAAAAATATTTTTGCTACAACCTATTATCATATATCGGCAGAATCTGTGCATTCCCAGTGATCACAAAAAACACGTAGAATCGCTCTATCTCTTCTAGTTTAGCCAGAAAACGCGTTTAAAGTTTTGCAAGTGATTTTTTTAAATATCTCCAAAAATATTTTTGCTACAACCTATTATCATATATCGGCAGAATTTGTGCATTCCCAGTGATCACAAAAAACACGTAGAATCGCTCTATCTCTTCTAGTTTAGCCAGAAAACGCGTTTAAAGTTTTGCAAATGATTTTTTAAATATCTCCAAAAATATTTTTGCTACAACCTATTATCATACATCGGCAGAATCTGTGCATTCCCAGTGATCACAAAAAACACGTAGAATCGCTCTATCTCTTCTAGTTTAGCCAGAAAACGCGTTTAAAGTTTTGCAAATGATTTTTTTAAATATCTCCAAAAATATTTTTGCTACAACCTATTATCATATATCGGCAGAATTTGTGCATTCCCAGTGATCACAAAAAACACGTAGAATCGCTCTATCTCTTCTAGTTTAGCCAGAAAACGCGTTTAAAGTTTTGCAAATGATTTTTTTAAATATCTCCAAAAATATTTTTGCTACAACCTATTATCATATATCGGCAGAATCTGTGCATTCCCAGTGATCACAAAAAACACGTAGAATCGCTCTATCTCTTCTAGTTTAGCCAGAAAACGCGTTTAAAGTTTTGCAAATGATTTTTTTAAATATCTCCAAAAATATTTTTGCTACAACCTATTATCATATATCGGCAGAATTTGTGCATTCCCAGTGATCACAAAAAACACGTAGAATCGCTCTATCTCTTCTAGTTTAGCCAGAAAACGCGTTTAAAGTTTTGCAAATGATTTTTTTAAATATCTCCAAAAATATTTTTGCTACAACCTATTATCATATATCGGCAGAATCTGTGCATTCCCAGTGATCACAAAAAACACGTAGAATCGCTCTATCTCTTCTAGTTTAGCCAGAAAACGCGTTTAAAGTTTTGCAAGTGACTTTTTCAAATATCTCCAAAAATATTTTTGCTACAACCTATTATCATATATCGGCAGAATCTGTGAATTCCCAGTGATCACAAAAAACACGTAGAATCGCTCTATCTCTTCTAGTTTAGCCAGAAAACGCGTTTAAAGTTTTGCAAATGATTTTTTTAAATATCTCCAAAAATATTTTTGCTACAACCTATTATCATATATCGGCAGAATCTGTGCATTCCCAGTGATCACAAAAAACACGTAGAATCGCTCTATCTCTTCTAGTTTAGCCAGAAAACGCGTTTAAAGTTTTGCAAGTGATTTTTTTAAATATCTCCAAAAATATTTTTGCTACAACCTATTATCATATATCGGCAGAATTTGTGCATTCCCAGTGATCACAAAAAACACGTAGAATCGCTCTATCTCTTCTAGTTTAGCCAGAAAACGCGTTTAAAGTTTCGCAAATGATTTTTTAAATATCTCCAAAAATATTTTTGCTACAACCTATTATCATATATCGGCAGAATCTGTGCATTCCCAGTGATCACAAAAAACACGTAGAATCGCTCTATCTCTTCTAGTTTAGCCAGAAAACGCGTTTAAAGTTTTGCAAATGATTTTTTTAAATATCTCCAAAAATATTTTTGCTACAACCTATTATCATATATCGGCAGAATTTGTGCATTCCCAGTGATCACAAAAAACACGTAGAATCGCTCTATCTCTTCTAGTTTAGCCAGAAAACGCGTTTAAAGTTTTGCAAATGATTTTTTTAAATATCTCCAAAAATATTTTTGCTACAACCTATTATCATATATCGGCAGAATCTGTGCATTCCCAGTGATCACAAAAAACACGTAGAATCGCTCTATCTCTTCTAGTTTAGCCAGAAAACGCGTTTAA
Organism: Condylostylus longicornis; assembly: GCF_029603195.1. Taxonomy (NCBI): domain Eukaryota; kingdom Metazoa; phylum Arthropoda; class Insecta; order Diptera; family Dolichopodidae; genus Condylostylus; species Condylostylus longicornis. The sequence goes on along the minus strand of NW_026578220.1, from coordinate 16,805 downwards.
AGTTTTGCAAATGATTTTTTTAAATATCTCCAAAAATATTTTTGCTACAACCTATTATCATATATCGGCAGAATTTGTGCATTCCCAGTGATCACAAAAAACACGTAGAATCGCTCTATCTCTTCTAGTTTAGCCAGAAAACGCGTTTAAAGTTTTGCAAATGATTTTTTTAAATATCTCCAAAAATATTTTTGCTACAACCTATTATCATATATCGGCAGAATCTGTGCATTCCCAGTGATCACAAAAAACACGTAGAATCGCTCTATCTCTTCTAGTTTAGCCAGAAAACGCGTTTAAAGTTTTGCAAGTGACTTTTTCAAATATCTCCAAAAATATTTTTGCTACAACCTATTATCATATATCGGCAGAATCTGTGCATTCCCAGTGATCACAAAAAACACGTAGAATCGCTCTATCTCTTCTAGTTTAGCCAGAAAACGCGTTTAAAGTTTTGCAAATGATTTTTTTAAATATCTCCAAAAATATTTTTGCTACAACCTATTATCATATATCGGCAGAATTTTTGCATTCCCAGTGATCACAAAAAACACGTAGAATCGCTCTATCTCTTCTAGTTTAGCCAGAAAACGCGTTTAAAGTTTTGCAAATGATTTTTTTAAATATCTCCAAAAATATTTTTGCTACAACCTATTATCATATATCGGCAGAATCTGTGCATTCCCAGTGATCACAAAAAACACGTAGAATCGCTCTATCTCTTCTAGTTTAGCCAGAAAACGCGTTTAAAGTTTTGCAAATGATTTTTTTAAATATCTCCAAAAATATTTTTGCTACAACCTATTATCATATATCGGCAGAATCTGTGCATTCCCAGTGATCACAAAAAACGCGTAGAATCGCTCTATCTCTTCTAGTTTAGCCAGAAAATGTGTTTAAAGTTTTGCAAATGATTTTTTTAAATATCTCCAAAAATATTTTTGCTACAACCTATTATTATATATCGGCAGAATCTGTGCATTCCCAGTGATCACAAAAAACACGTAGAATCGCTCTATCTCTTCTAGTTTAGCCAGAAAACGCGTTTAAAGTTTTGCAAATGATTTTTTTAAATATCTCCAAAAATATTTTTGCTACAACCTATTATCATATGTCGGCAGAATTTGTGCATTCCCAGTGATCACAAAAAACACGTAGAATCGCTCTATCTCTTCTAGTTTAGCCAGAAAACGCGTCTAAAGTTTTGCAAATGATTTTTTTAAATATCTCCAAAAATATTTTTGCTACAACCTATTATCATATATCGGCAGAATCTGTGCATTCCCAGTGATCACAAAAAACACGTAGAATCGCTCTATCTCTTCTAGTTTAGCCAGAAAACGGGTTTAAAGTTTTGCAAATGATTTTTTTAAATATCTCCAAAAATATTTTTGCTACAACCTATTATCATATATCGGCAGAATCTGTGCATTCCCAGTGATCACAAAAAACACGTAGAATCGCTCTATCTCTTCTAGTTTAGCCAGAAAACGCGTTTAAAGTTTTGCAAGTGATTTTTTTAAATATCTCCAAAAATATTTTTGCTACAACCTATTATCATATATCGGCAGAATCTGTGCATTCCCAGTGATCACAAAAAACACGTAGAATCGCTCTATCTCTTCTAGTTTAGCCAGAAAACGCGTTTAAAGTTTTGCAAATGATTTTTTTAAATATCTCCAAAAATATTTTTGCTACAACCTATTATCATATATCGGCAGAATTTGTGCATTCCCAGTGATCACAAAAAACACGTAGAATCGCTCTATCTCTTCTAGTTTAGCCAGAAAACGCGTTTAAAGTTTTGCAAATGATTTTTTTAAATATCTCCAAAAATATTTTTGCTACAACCTATTATCATATATCGGCAGAATCTGTGCATTCCCAGTGATCACAAAAAACACGTAGAATCGCTCTATCTCTTCTAGTTTAGCCAGAAAACGCGTTTAAAGTTTTGCAAGTGATTTTTATAAATATCTCCAAAAATATTTTTGCTACAACCTATTATCATATATCGGCAAAATCTGTGCATTCCCAGTGATCACAAAAAACACGTAGAATCGCTCTATCTCTTCTAGTTTAGCCAGAAAACGCGTTTAAAGTTTTGCAAATGATTTTTTTAAATATCTCCAAAAATATTTTTGCTACAACCTATTATCATATATCGGCAGAATCTGTGCATTCCCAGTGATCACAAAAAACACGTAGAATCGCTCTATCTCTTCTAGTTTAGCCAGAAAACGCGTTTAAAGTTTTGCAAGTGACTTTTTCAAATACCTCCAAAAATATTTTTGCTACAACCTATTATCATATATCGGCAGAATCTGTGAATTCCCAGTGATCACAAAAAACACGTAGAATCGCTCTATCTCTTCTAGTTTAGCCAGAAAACGCGTTTAAAGTTTTGCAAATGATTTTTTTAAATATCTCCAAAAATATTTTTGCTACAACCTATTATCATATATCGGCAGAATCTGTGCATTCCCAGTGATCACAAAAAACACGTAGAATCGCTCTATCTCTTCTAGTTTAGCCAGAAAACGCGTTTAAAGTTTTGCAAATGATTTTTTTAAATATCTCCAAAAATATTTTTGCTACAACCTATTATCATATATCGGCAGAATCTGTGCATTCCCAGTGATCACAAAAAACACGTAGAATCGCTCTATCTCTTCTAGTTTAGCCAGAAAACGCGTTTAAAGTTTTGCAAGTGATTTTTTTAAATATCTCCAAAAATATTTTTGCTACAACCTATTATCATATATCGGCAGAATCTGTGCATTCCCAGTGATCACAAAAAACACATAGAATCGCTCTATCTCTTCTAGTTTAGCCAGAAAACGCGTTTAAAGTTTTGCAAATGATTTTTTTAAATATCTCCAAAAATATTTTTGCTACAACCTATTATCATATATCGGCAGAATCTGTGCATTCCCAGTGATCACAAAAAACACGTAGAATCGCTCTATCTCTTCTAGTTTAGCCAGAAAACGCGTTTAAAGTTTTGCAAGTGATTTTTTTAAATATCTCCAAAAATATTTTTGCTACAACCTATTATCATATATCGGCAGAATCTGTGCATTCCCAGTGATCACAAAAAACACGTAGAATCGCTCTATCTCTTCTAGTTTAGCCAGAAAACGCGTTTAAAGTTTTGCAAATGATTTTTTTAAATATCTCCAAAAATATTTTTGCTACAACCTATTATCATATATCGGCAGAATCTGTGCATTCCCAGTGATCACAAAAAACACGTAGAATCGCTCTATCTCTTCTAGTTTAGCCAGAAAACGCGTTTAAAGTTTTGCAAATGATTTTTTTAAATATCTCCAAAAATATTTTTGCTACAACCTATTATCATATATCGGCAGAATCTGTGCATTCCCAGTGATCACAAAAAACACGTAGAATCGCTCTATCTCTTCTAGTTTAGCCAGAAAACGCGTTTAAAGTTTTGCAAATGATTTTTTTAAATATCTCCAAAAATATTTTTGCTACAACCTATTATCATATATCGGCAGAATTTGTGCATTCCCAGTGATCACAAAAAACACGTAGAATCGCTCTATCTCTTCTAGTTTAGCCAGAAAACGCGTTTAAAGTTTTGCAAATGATTTTTTTAAATATCTCCAAAAATATTTTTGCTACAACCTATTATCATATATCGGCAGAATCTGTGCATTCCCAGTGATCACAAAAAACACGTAGAATCGCTCTATCTCTTCTAGTTTAGCCAGAAAATGTGTTTAAAGTTTTGCAAATGATTTTTTTAAATATCTCCAAAAATATTTTTGCTACAACTTATTATCATATATCGGCAGAATCTGTGCATTCCCAGTGATCACAAAAAACACGTAGAATCGCGCTATCTCTTCTAGTTTAGCCAGAAAACGCGTTCAAAGTTTTGCAAATGATTTTTTTAAATATCTCCAAAAATATTTTTGCTACAACCTTTTATCATATATCGGCAGAATCTGTGCATTCCCAGTGATAAAAAAAAACACGTAGAATCGCTCTATCTCTTCTAGTTTAGCCAGAAAACGCGTTTAAAGTTTTGCAAATGATTTTTTTAAATATCTCCAAAAATATTTTTGCTACAACCTATTATCATATATCGGCAGAATTTGTGCATTCCCAGTGATCACAAAAAAACACGTAGAATCGCTCTATCTCTTCTAGTTTAGCCAGAAAACGCGTTTAAAGTTTTGCAAATGATTTTTTTAAATATCTCCAAAAATATTTTTGCTACAACCTATTATCATATATCGGCAGAATCTGTGCATTCCCAGTGATCACAAAAAACACGTAGAATCGCTCTATCTCTTCTAGTTTAGCCAGAAAACGCGTTTAAAGTTTTGCAAGTGATTTTTTTAAATATCTCCAAAAATATTTTTGCTACAACCTATTATCATATATCGGCAGAATCTGTGCATTCCCAGTGATCACAAAAAACACGTAGAATCGCTCTATCTCTTCTAGTTTAGCCAGAAAACGCGTTTAAAGTTTTGCAAATGATTTTTTTAAATATCTCCAAAAATATTTTTGCTACAACCTATTATCATATATCGGCAGAATCTGTGCATTCCCAGTGATCACAAAAAACACGTAGAATCGCTCTATCTCTTCTAGTTTAGCCAGAAAATGTGTTTAAAGTTTTGCAAATGAGTTTTTTAAATATCTCCAAAAATATTTTTGCTACAACCTATTATCATATATCGGCAGAATCTGTGCATTCCCAGTGATCACAAAAAACACGTAGAATCGCTCTATCTCTTCTAGTTTAGCCAGAAAACGCGTTTAAAGTTTTGCAAATGATTTTTTTAAATATCTCCAAAAATATTTTTGCTACAACCTATTATCATATATCGGCAGAATCTGTGCATTCCCAGTGATCACAAAAAATACGTAGAATCGCTCTATCTCTTCTAGTTTAGCCAGAAAACGCGTTTAAAGTTTTGCAAATGATTTTTTAAATATCTCCAAAAATATTTTTGCTACAACCTATTATCATATATCGGCAGAATCTGTGCATTCCCAGTGATCACAAAAAACACGTAGAATCGCTCTATCTCTTCTAGTTTAGCCAGAAAACGCGTTTAAAGTTTTGCAAATGATTTTTTTAAATATCTCCAAAAATATTTTTGCTACAACCTATTATCATATATCGGCAGAATCTGTGCATTCCCAGTGATCACAAAAAACACGTAGAATCGCTCTATCTCTTCTAGTTTAGCCAGGAAATGTGTTTAAAGTTTTGCAAATGATTTTTTTAAATATCTCCAAAAATATTTTTGCTACAACCTATTATCATATATCGGCAGAATCTGTGCATTCCCAGTGATCACAAAAAACACGTAGAATCGCTCTATCTCTTCTAGTTTAGCCAGAAAACGCGTTTAAAGTTTTGCAAATGATTTTTTAAATATCTCCAAAAATATTTTTGCTACAACCTATTATCATATATCGGCAGAATCTGTGCATTCCCAGTGATCACAAAAAACACGTAGAATCGCTCTATCTCTTCTAGTTTAGCCAGAAAACGCGTTTAAAGTTTTGCAAGTGACTTTTTCAAATATCTCCAAAAATATTTTTGCTACAACCTATTATCATATATCGGCAGAATCTGTGAATTCCCAGTGATCACAAAAAACACGTAGAATCGCTCTATCTCTTCTAGTTTAGCCAGAAAACGCGTTTAAAGTTTTGTAAATGATTTTTTTAAATATCTCCAAAAATATTTTTGCTACAACCTATTATCATATATCGGCAGAATCTGTGCATTCCCAGTGATCACAAAAAACACGTAGAATCGCTCTATCTCTTCTAGTTTAGCCAGAAAATGTGTTTAAAGTTTTGCAAATGATTTTTTTAAATATCTCCAAAAATATTTTTGCTACAACCTATTATCATATATCGGCAGAATCTGTGCATTCCCAGTGATCACAAAAAACACGTAGAATCGCTCTATCTCTTCTAGTTTAGCCAGAAAACGCGTTTAAAGTTTTGCAAATGATTTTTTTAAATATCTCCAAAAATATTTTTGCTACAACCTATTATCATATATCGGCAGAATCTGTGCATTCCCAGTGATCACAAAAAAACACGTAGAATCGCTCTATCTCTTCTAGTTTAGCCAGAAAACGCGTTTAAAGTTTTGCAAATGATTTTTTAAATATCTCCAAAAATATTTTTGCTACAACCTATTATCATATATCGGCAGAATCTGTGCATTCCCAGTGATCACAAAAAACACGTAGAATCGCTCTATCTCTTCTAGTTTAGCCAGAAAATGTGTTTAAAGTTTTGCAAATGATTTTTTTAAATATCTCCAAAAATATTTTTGCTACAACCTATTATCATATATCGGCAGAATCTGTGCATTCCCAGTGATCACAAAAAACACGTAGAATCGCTCTATCTCTTCTAGTTTAGCCAGAAAACGCGTTTAAAGTTTTGCAAATGATTTTTTAAATATCTCCAAAAATATTTTTGCTACAACCTATTATCATATATCGGCAGAATCTGTGCATTCCCAGTGATCACAAAAAACACGTAGAATCGCTCTATCTCTTCTAGTTTAGCCAGAAAACGCGTTTAAAATTTTGCAAATGATTTTTTTAAATATCTCCAAAAATATTTTTGCTACAACCTATTATAATATATCGGCAGAATCTGTGCATTCCCAGTGATCACAAAAAACACGTAGAATCGCTCTATCTCTTCTAGTTTAGCCAGAAAACGCGTTTAAAGTTTTGCAAATGATTTTTTAAATATCTCCAAAAATATTTTTGCTACAACCTATTATCATATATCGGCAGAATCTGTGCATTCCCAGTGATCACAAAAAACACGTAGAATCGCTCTATCTCTTCTAGTTTAGCCAGAAAACGCGTTTAAAGTTTTGCAAATGATTTTTTTAAATATCTCCAAAAATATTTTTGCTACAACCTATTATCATATATCGGCAGAATCTGTGCATTCCCAGTGATCACAAAAAACACGTAGAATCGCTCTATCTCTTCTAGTTTAGCCAGAAAATGTGTTTAAAGTTTTGCAAATGATTTTTTTAAATATCTCCAAAAATATTTTTGCTACAACCTATTATCATATATCGGCAGAATCTGTGCATTCCCAGTGATCACAAAAAACACGTAGAATCGCTCTATCTCTTCTAGTTTAGCCAGAAAACGCGTTTAAAGTTTTGCAAATGATTTTTTTAAATATCTCCAAAAATATTTTTGCTACAACCTATTATCATATATCGGCAGAATCTGTGCATTCCCAGTGATCACAAAAAACACGTAGAATCGCTCTATCTCTTCTAGTTTAGCCAGAAAACGCGTTTAAAGTTTTGCAAATGATTTTTTAAATATCTCCAAAAATATTTTTGCTACAACCTATTATCATATATCGGCAGAATCTGTGCATTCCCAGTGATCACAAAAAACACGTAGAATCGCTCTATCTCTTCTAGTTTAGCCAGAAAACGCGTTTAAAATTTTGCAAATGATTTTTTTAAATATCTCCAAAAATATTTTTGCTACAACCTATTATAATATATCGGCAGAATCTGTGCATTCCCAGTGATCACAAAAAACACGTAGAATCGCTCTATCTCTTCTAGTTTAGCCAGAAAACGCGTTTAAAGTTTTGCAAATGATTTTTTAAATATCTCCAAAAATATTTTTGCTACAACCTATTATCATATATCGGCAGAATCTGTGCATTCCCAGTGATCACAAAAAACACGTAGAATCGCTCTATCTCTTCTAGTTTAGCCAGAAAACGCGTTTAAAGTTTTGCAAATGATTTTTTTAAATATCTCCAAAAATATTTTTGCTACAACCTATTATCATATATCGGCAGAATCTGTGCATTCCCAGTGATCACAAAAAACACGTAGAATCGCTCTATCTCTTCTAGTTTAGCCAGAAAATGTGTTTAAAGTTTTGCAAATGATTTTTTTAAATATCTCCAAAAATATTTTTGCTACAACCTATTATCATATATCGGCAGAATCTGTGCATTCCCAGTGATCACAAAAAACACGTAGAATCGCTCTATCTCTTCTAGTTTAGCCAGAAAACGCGTTTAAAGTTTTGCAAATGATTTTTTTAAATATCTCCAAAAATATTTTTGCTACAACCTATTATCATATATCGGCAGAATCTGTGCATTCCCAGTGATCACAAAAAACACGTAGAATCGCTCTATCTCTTCTAGTTTAGCCAGAAAACGCGTTTAAAGTTTTGCAAATGATTTTTTAAATATCTCCAAAAATATTTTTGCTACAACCTATTATCATATATCGGCAGAATCTGTGCATTCCCAGTGATCACAAAAAACACGTAGAATCGCTCTATCTCTTTTAGTTTAGCCAGAAAATGTGTTTAAAGTTTTGCAAATGATTTTTTTAAATATCTCCAAAAATATTTTTGCTACAACCTATTATCATATATCGGCAGAATCTGTGCATTCCCAGTGATCACAAAAAACACGTAGAATCGCTCTATCTCTTCTAGTTTAGCCAGAAAACGCGTTTAAAGTTTTGCAAATGATTTTTTAAATATCTCCAAAAATATTTTTGCTACAACCTATTATCATATATCGGCAGAATCTGTGCATTCCCAGTGATCACAAAAAACACGTAGAATCGCTCTATCTCTTCTAGTTTAGCCAGAAAACGCGTTTAAAATTTTGCAAATGATTTTTTTAAATATCTCCAAAAATATTTTTGCTACAACCTATTATAATATATCGGCAGAATCTGTGCATTCCCAGTGATCACAAAAAACACGTAGAATCGCTCTATCTCTTCTAGTTTAGCCAGAAAACGCGTTTAAAGTTTTGCAAATGATTTTTTAAATATCTCCAAAAATATTTTTGCTACAACCTATTATCATATATCGGCAGAATCTGTGCATTCCCAGTGATCACAAAAAACACGTAGAATCGCTCTATCTCTTCTAGTTTAGCCAGAAAACGCGTTTAAAGTTTTGCAAATGATTTTTTTAAATATCTCCAAAAATATTTTTGCTACAACCTATTATCATATATCGGCTGAATCTGTGCATTCCCAGTGATCACAAAAAACACGTAGAATCGCTCTATCTCTTCTAGTTTAGCCAGAAAACGCGTTTAAAGTTTTGCAAATGATTTTTTTAAATATCTCCAAAAATATTTTTGCTACAACCTATTATCATATATCAGCAGAATCTGTGCATTCCCAGTGATCACAAAAAACACGTAGAATCGCTCTATCTCTTCTAGTTTAGCCAGAAAACGCGTTTAAAGTTTTGCAAATGATTTTTTTTAATATCTCCAAAAATATTTTTGCTACAACCTATTATCATATATCGGCTGAATCTGTGCATTCCCAGTGATCACAAAAAACACGTAGAATCGCTCTATCTCTTCTAGTTTAGCCAGAAAACGCGTTTAAAGTTTTGCAAATGATTTTTTTAAATATCTCCAAAAATATTTTTGCTACAACCTATTATCATATATCGGCTGAATCTGTGCATTCCCAGTGATCACAAAAAACACGTAGAATCGCTCTATCTCTTCTAGTTTAGCCAGAAAACGCGTTTAAAGTTTTGCAAATGATTTTTTTAAATATCTCCAAAAATATTTTTGCTACAACCTATTATCATATATCAGCAGAATCTGTGCATTCCCAGTGATCACAAAAAACACGTAGAATCGCTCTATCTCTTCTAGTTTAGCCAGAAAACGCGTTTAAAGTTTTGCAAATGATTTTTTAAATATCTCCAAAAATATTTTTGCTACAACCTATTATCATATATCGGCAGAATCTGTGCATTCCCAGTGATCACAAAAAACACGTAGAATCGCTCTATCTCTTCTAGTTTAGCCAGAAAACGCGTTTAAAATTTTGCAAATGATTTTTTTAAATATCTCCAAAAATATTTTTGCTACAACCTATTATCATATATCGGCAGAATCTGTGCATTCCCAGTGATCACAAAAAACACGTAGAATCGCTCTATCTCTTCTAGTTTAGCCAGAAAACGCGTTTAAAGTTTTGCAAGTGACTTTTTCAAATATCTCCAAAAATATTTTTGCTACAACCTATTATCATATATCGGCAGAATCTGTGAATTCCCAGTGATCACAAAAAACACGTAGAATCGCTCTATCTCTTCTAGTTTAGCCAGAAAACGCGTTTAAAGTTTTGCAAGTGACTTTTTCAAATATCTCCAAAAATATTTTTGCTACAACCTATTATCATATATCGGCAGAATCTGTGAATTCCCAGTGATCACAAAAAACACGTAGAATCGCTCTATCTCTTCTAGTTTAGCCAGAAAACGCGTTTAAAGTTTTGCAAATGATTTTTTAAATATCTCCAAAAATATTTTTGCTACAACCTATTATCATATATCGGCAGAATCTGTGCATTCCCAGTGGTCACAAAAAACACGTAGAATCGCTCTATCTCTTCTAGTTTAGCCAGAAAACGCGTTTAAAGTTTTGCAAATGATTTTTTTAAATATCTCCAAAAATATTTTTGCTACAACCTATTATCATATATCGGCTGAATCTGTGCATTCCCAGTGATCACAAAAAACACGTAGAATCGCTCTATCTCTTCTAGTTTAGCCAGAAAACGCGTTTAAAGTTTTGCAAATGATTTTTTTAAATATCTCCAAAAATATTTTTGCTACAACCTATTATCATATATCGGCTGAATCTGTGCATTCCCAGTGATCACAAAAAACACGTAGAATCGCTCTATCTCTTCTAGTTTAGCCAGAAAACGCGTTTAAAGTTTTGCAAATAATTTTTTTAAATATCTCCAAAAATATTTTTGCTACAACCTATTATCATATATCGGCAAAATCTGTGCATTCCCAGTGATCACAAAAAACACGTAGAAAAGCTCTATCTCTTCTAGTTTAGCCAGAAAATGCGTTTAAAGTTTTGCAAATGATTTTTTTAAATATCTCCAAAAATATTTTTGCTATAACCTATTATCATATATCGGCAGAATCTGTGCATTCCCAGTGATCACAAAAAACACGTAGAATCGCTCTATCTCTTCTAGTTTAGCCAGAAAACGCGTTTAAAGTTTTGCAAGTGACTTTTTCAAATATCTCCAAAAATATTTTTGCTACAACCTATTATCATATATCGGCAGAATCTGTGCATTCCCAGTGATCACAAAAAACACGTAGAATCGCTCTATCTCTTCTAGTTTAGCCAGAAAACGCGTTTAAAGTTTTGCAAATGATTTTTTTAAATATCTCCAAAAATATTTTTGCTACAACCTATTATCATATATCGGCAGAATTTGTGCATTCCCAGTGATCACAAAAAACACGTAGAATCGCTCTATCTCTTCTAGTTTAGCCAGAAAACGCGTTTAAAGTTTTGCAAATGATTTTTTTAAATATCTCCAAAAATATTTTTGCTACAACCTATTATCATATATCGGCAGAATCTGTGCATTCCCAGTGATCACAAAAAACACGTAGAATCGCTCTATCTCTTCTAGTTTAGCCAGAAAACGCGTTTAAAGTTTTGCAAATGATTTTTTTAAATATCTCCAAAAATATTTTTGCTACAACCTATTATCATATATCGGCAGAATCTATGCATTCCCAGTGATCACAAAAAACACGTAGAATCGCTCTATCTCTTCTAGTTTAGCCAGAAAATGTGTTTAAAGTTTTGCAAATGATTTTTTTAAATATCTCCAAAAATATTTTTGCTACAACCTATTATCATATATCGGCAGAATCTGTGCATTCCCAGTGATCACAAAAAACACGTAGAATCGCTCTATCTCTTCTAGTTTAGCCAGAAAACGCGTTTAAAGTTTTGCAAATGATTTTTTTAAATATCTCCAAAAATATTTTTGCTACAACCTATTATCATATATCGGCAGAATCTGTGCATTCCCAGTGATCACAAAAAACACGTAGAATCGCTCTATCTCTTCTAGTTTAGCCAGAAAACGCGTTTAAAGTTTTGCAAATGATTTTTTAAATATCTCCAAAAATATTTTTGCTACAACCTATTATCATATATCGGCAGAATCTGTGCATTCCCAGTGATCACAAAAAACACGTAGAATCGCTCTATCTCTTCTAGTTTAGCCAGAAAACGCGTTTAAAGTTTTGCAAATGATTTTTTTAAATATCTCCAAAAATATTTTTGCTACAAACCTATTATCATATATCAGCAGAATCTGTGCATTCCCAGTGATCACAAAAAACACGTAGAATCGCTCTATCTCTTCTAGTTTAGCCAGAAAACGCGTTTAAAGTTTTGCAAATGATTTTTTTAAATATCTCCAAAAATATTTTTGCTACAACCTATTATCATATATCAGCAGAATCTGTGCATTCCCAGTGATCACAAAAAACACGTAGAATCGCTCTATCTCTTCTAGTTTAGCCAGAAAACGCGTTTAAAGTTTTGCAAATGATTTTTTTAAATATCTCCAAAAATATTTTTGCTACAACCTATTATCATATATCGGCTGAATCTGTGCATTCCCAGTGATCACAAAAAACACGTAGAATCGCTCTATCTCTTCTAGTTTAGCCAGAAAACGCGTTTAAAGTTTTGCAAATGATTTTTTTAAATATCTCCAAAAATATTTTTGCTACAACCTATTATCATATATCAGCAGAATCTGTGCATTCCCAGTGATCACAAAAAACACGTAGAATCGCTCTATCTCTTCTAGTTTAGCCAGAAAACGCGTTTAAAGTTTTGCAAATGATTTTTTTAAATATCTCCAAAAATATTTTTGCTACAACCTATTATCATATATCGGCAGAATCTGTGCATTCCCAGTGATCACAAAAAACACGTAGAATCGCTCTATCTCTTCTAGTTTAGCCAGAAAACGCGTTTAAAGTTTTGCAAATGATTTTTTTAAATATCTCCAAAAATATTTTTGCTACAACCTATTATCATATATCGGCTGAATCTGTGCATTCCCAGTGATCACAAAAAACACGTAGAATCGCTCTATCTCTTCTAGTTTAGCCAGAAAACGCGTTTAAAGTTTTGCAAATGATTTTTTTAAATATCTCCAAAAATATTTTTGCTACAACCTATTATCATATATCGGCTGAATCTGTGCATTCCCAGTGATCACAAAAAACACTTAGAATCGCTCTATCCCTTCTAGTTTAGCCAGAAAACGCGTTTAAAGTTTTGCAAATGATTTTTTTAAATATCTCCAAAAATATTTTTGCTACAACCTATTATCATATATCAGCAGAATCTGTGCATTCCCAGTGATCACAAAAAACACGTAGAATCGCTCTATCTCTTCTAGTTTAGCCAGAAAACGCGTTTAAAGTTTTGCAAATGATTTTTTAAATATCTCCAAAAATATTTTTGCTACAACCTATTATCATATATCGGCAGAATCTGTGCATTCCCAGTGATCACAAAAAACACGTAGAATCGCTCTATCTCTTCTAGTTTAGCCAGAAAACGCGTTTAAAATTTTGCAAATGATTTTTTTAAATATCTCCAAAAATATTTTTGCTACAACCTATTATAATATATCGGCAGAATCTGTGCATTCCCAGTGATCACAAAAAACACGTAGAATCGCTCTATCTCTTCTAGTTTAGCCAGAAAACGCGTTTAAAGTTTTGCAAATGATTTTTTAAATATCTCCAAAAATATTTTTGCTACAACCTATTATCATATATCGGCAGAATCTGTGCATTCCCAGTGATCACAAAAAACACGTAGAATCGCTCTATCTCTTCTAGTTTAGCCAGAAAACGCGTTTAAAGTTTTGCAAATGATTTTTTTAAATATCTCCACAAATATTTTTGCTACAACCTATTATCATATATCGGCTGAATCTGTGCATTCCCAGTGATCACAAAAAACACGTAGAATCGCTCTATCTCTTCTAGTTTAGCCAGAAAACGCGTTTAAAGTTTTGCAAATGATTTTTTTAAATATCTCCAAAAATATTTTTGCTACAACCTATTATCATATATCGGCTGAATCTGTGCATTCCCAGTGATCACAAAAAACACGTAGAATCGCTCTATCTCTTCTAGTTTAGCCAGAAAACGCGTTTAAAGTTTTGCAAATAATTTTTTTAAATATCTCCAAAAATATTTTTGCTACAACCTATTATCATATATCGGCAAAATCTGTGCATTCCCAGTGATCACAAAAAACACGTAGAAAAGCTCTATCTCTTCTAGTTTAGCCAGAAAATGCGTTTAAAGTTTTGCAAATGATTTTTTAAATATCTCCAAAAATATTTTTGCTATAACCTATTATCATATATCGGCAGAATCTGTGCATTCCCAGTGATCACAAAAAACACGTAGAATCGCTCTATCTGTTCTAGTTTAGCCAGAAAACGCGTTTAAAGTTTTGCAAGTGACTTTTTCAAATATCTCCAAAAATATTTTTGCTACAACCTATTATCATATATCGGCAGAATCTGTGCATTCCCAGTGATCACAAAAAACACGTAGAATCGCTCTATCTCTTCTAGTTTAGCCAGAAAACGCGTTTAAAGTTTTGCAAATGATTTTTTAAATATCTCCAAAAATATTTTTGCTACAACCTATTATCATATATCGGCAGAATCTGTGCATTCCCAGTGATCACAAAAAACACGTAGAATCGCTCTATCTCTTCTAGTTTAGCCAGAAAACGCGTTTAAAGTTTTGCAAATGATTTTTTTAAATATCTCCAAAAATATTTTTGCTACAACCTATTATCATATATCAGCAGAATCTGTGCATTCCCAGTGATCACAAAAAACACGTAGAATCGCTCTATCTCTTCTAGTTTAGCCAGAAAACGCGTTTAAAGTTTTGCAAATGATTTTTTTAAATATCTCCAAAAATATTTTTGCTACAACCTATTATCATATATCAGCAGAATCTGTGCATTCCCAGTGATCACAAAAAACACGTAGAATCGCTCTATCTCTTCTAGTTTAGCCAGAAAACGCGTTTAAAGTTTTGCAAATGATTTTTTTAAATATCTCCAAAAATATTTTTGCTACAACCTATTATCATATATCGGCTGAATCTGTGCATTCCCAGTGATCACAAAAAACACGTAGAATCGCTCTATCTCTTCTAGTTTAGCCAGAAAACGCGTTTAAAGTTTTGCAAATGATTTTTTTAAATATCTCCAAAAATATTTTTGCTACAACCTATTATCATATATCAGGCAGAATCTGTGCATTCCCAGTGATCACAAAAAACACGTAGAATCGCTCTATCTCTTCTAGTTTAGCCAGAAAACGCGTTTAAAGTTTTGCAAATGATTTTTTTAAATATCTCCAAAAATATTTTTGCTACAACCTATTATCATATATCGGCAGAATCTGTGCATTCCCAGTGATCACAAAAAACACGTAGAATCGCTCTATCTCTTCTAGTTTAGCCAGAAAACGCGTTTAAAGTTTTGCAAATGATTTTTTTAAATATCTCCAAAAATATTTTTGCTACAACCTATTATCATATATCGGCTGAATCTGTGCATTCCCAGTGATCACAAAAAACACGTAGAATCGCTCTATCTCTTCTAGTTTAGCCAGAAAACGCGTTTAAAGTTTTGCAAATGATTTTTTTAAATATCTCCAAAAATATTTTTGCTACAACCTATTATCATATATCGGCAGAATCTGTGCATTCCCAGTGATCACAAAAAACACGTAGAATCGCTCTATCTCTTCTAGTTTAGCCAGAAAACGCGTTTAAAGTTTTGCAAATGATTTTTTAAATATCTCCAAAAATATTTTTGCTACAACCTATTATCATATATCAGGCAGAATCTGTGCATTCCCAGTGATCACAAAAAACACGTAGAATCGCTCTATCTCTTCTAGTTTAGCCAGAAAACGCGTTTAAAGTTTTGCAAATGATTTTTTAAATATCTCCAAAAATATTTTTGCTACAACCTATTATCATATATCGGCAGAATCTGTGCATTCCCAGTGATCACAAAAAACACGTAGAATCGCTCTATCTCTTCTAGTTTAGCCAGAAAACGCGTTTAAAAGTTTTGCAAATGATTTTTTTAAATATCTCCAAAAATATTTTTGCTACAACCTATTATAATATATCGGCAGAATCTGTGCATTCCCAGTGATCACAAAAAACACGTAGAATCGCTCTATCTCTTCTAGTTTAGCCAGAAAACGCGTTTAAAGTTTTGCAAATGATTTTTTAAATATCTCCAAAAATATTTTTGCTACAACCTATTATCATATATCGGCAGAATCTGTGCATTCCCAGTGATCACAAAAAACACGTAGAATCGCTCTATCTCTTCTAGTTTAGCCAGAAAACGCGTTTAAAGTTTTGCAAATGATTTTTTTAAATATCTCCACAAATATTTTTGCTACAACCTATTATCATATATCGGCTGAATCTGTGCATTCCCAGTGATCACAAAAAACACGTAGAATCGCTCTATCTCTTCTAGTTTAGCCAGAAAACGCGTTTAAAGTTTTGCAAATGATTTTTTTAAATATCTCCAAAAATATTTTTGCTACAACCTATTATCATATATCGGCTGAATCTGTGCATTCCCAGTGATCACAAAAAACACGTAGAATCGCTCTATCTCTTCTAGTTTAGCCAGAAAACGCGTTTAAAGTTTTGCAAATGAATTTTTTTAAATATCTCCAAAAATATTTTTGCTACAACCTATTATCATATATCGGCAAAATCTGTGCATTCCCAGTGATCACAAAAAACACGTAGAAAAGCTCTATCTCTTCTAGTTTAGCCAGAAAATGCGTTTAAAGTTTTGCAAATGATTTT